>NC_063379.1:290325-294812 GCF_021869965.1 Rhincodon typus | reverse complement strand
ATCCACAGTGTTACGTCACAGGTAAGCATCAACTCATTGACTGCAGGAAAATGGTCGAGAGGCCGAATGACCTCCTCTTATTCCTATGACCCTAATTCTGAGACAAGAATGAAGCCTTGAAAAATTCACAAATATCAGATTTAAGTACAGCAGTAGGCTGCATTATAAACAACATAAATTAGAGAGAATGTGTTTAGCTCAGAAACCCAAGAGTTATACTGCTGTTGTAATGCAGCTATTCTGATGGACAGGGAAACACACTGTGTACTGAGTGGGCTCAAACAGATGCCCCGTCACTCACCATGACCTTATTGAATGTGTACGGACTGTGTCTGCATGACGGTTGGTGAGCTCTGAGCAAGATTAGTTCCGTTCAGTCTGAGGGAATCTGCCACACTTCCGTCACAAAAATCATGTCAGGATTCCCGAGGCACCGGCCCAGTTCAAAATCTTCGAACAGTTTGTGTCTCTCTGTTAACGAGAATGTTCTCAGGCAATGTCACTTGCTCTACACGGACTCAAGTCAGGGTAAGAGAATGGACAAATGTTACAAATATTTTCTAATCAATCTTTTCAGGAACGTTGTTGCACCCTCTGGAGCAGGAGGGAATTGAATCCAGATCGCCTGACTCAGAATGAGGGGAACTTTCCACTTCTTAAAGGAGCTCCCCCAAACCCCGACCCGCACCCCAGAGAGAAGGATATTTTTAACGAGCTGAATTCCCAGCTGCTGTGTCAGAGAGGCAGCTTTTTTTCAGAGTTTCTGAGTCATTCGGTTCTCGGGTGTCATGAAAGCTGAACTCTGTAATGGTGCAGTCAACGGGACTTTTGCAGAACTATCATTTAAAACTGTGGAGTAACATCACACACGCATTCACAATCTTAGATTTTCTCTCTTTCGCAAACACACAAGTGCACAATGTTAGAACCACTCCCCCGCTCTCTCACACACACATATACACACTCGCATATGCACTCACAATCACACACACTAACTGACTGACTTATACGTTTATTCATTCACACACACACTTACACAAACACTGACACAAACACAAGCAAACTCATTCACTCAACGCAGACACATTGAAAGAATCACGTGCACACACACAAACACATTCACACACACAATGAATCAAATGGTCAAACACGTACACACACTTTCTCGCTTACACCCACACCACACATTCGCACCTGAGAAGCACCCCACATATTCACAGCTTCAGGTTTTGCTATAAGGCTTGCACAGGATTTATACAATTTTATCAACATATTTCCCTTATTTTCACCTTACATTTTGAAATCCGTGCTATGCATTTCACTACAACTTTTAGTCAACTTGCTGTTTTAAAGTCACGACATTTCCATGAAGCCAACAAAGTGGGCATCGATACCAAATACAGGAATGTCAATGAGATTTAAAGGATGATATAATCAATGTGAAATGTACAAAGTGAGAAAAAAGGAGCGAAATTTACACAGTGTGCAAATTAGACTAGAATTATCAGAGTGGGGATGGAGAAGAAGAAGTATACAGGGTAGACAAACGATTTAGAATCCCACAGAGTCGAGCAGTGGTATTTTGAGTGATGGTTCAAGAGGGAAATTTGCAAAGTCAGTGAAGTGAAACGGGCTTTACCGATTATTGGAATGGCAGCAACATCTCCATCACGATGGAATGATAAGAATTTGCAAATCTTTCAATCTTCGTTAAAAAAACAAAAAGGGCACGAGGGAGAGATTTTGAGAACAGCTTGATTCATACAGTGAATACATTGGAAATATGGATGCAAGAGGATTTTGATTTTTCTCAAACTAGTTCCGACATTCAATGTAACCATCGATGATGATCAGATTCACATATAAGTATCTGGCTTTACTCCAAATCCCCTAATACCTTGACAGTGAAAGTGATTGTCTATTTCAAACGTAAACATTCTCCCATTCGATGATCCAAACTTCTGCAGAGTTACAATGATTCACAATCCAGTCGATGAGGACTTTTGTTTCTCACATCAGGCGTGAATGATCAAACCTGCATCCTCTGACAATAGCGCCAGATAATGAATGCCAGGTGTACGCTTCAACTTCTCAGTTCCTACCCTGTAAATCTCTGTGGAATTTATATGTTTAATTCTGATCAACTCTCAGTTTTCTCCAGCCCAGCGAAATGAAGGGTTGTTGACTGCACCTTCTCGTATGGGAGAACCCTTTCATTCCAGGACCCACCTCAACTCACTTTTGTTGTGAACTCTGCAACACAACGTCATCATTCCTTTGAAAAGCAAGCTAAGACTGCGCATGTAGAATCATACAGGAGGCTATTTTATCCATCCTGTACTGGCTCCTGAAATAAAAGCTACCGAGCTCGTCCATTTCTAAAGCTTAATTTCTGTAACCCTCTAAATCCATCACCCTCAAATATATATCATCGCTCTTTTGAAACCTCGTATGGAATCCGCTTCCAGCACTTTCCAAGGCAACACATTCCAAATCTCTGATTAAAAAAAAAAGTTTCTCCACACCTGAAGAAGGGTCAGTAGACTAGGAGAGTTAACTCTGATTTCTCTCCACAAATGCTTCCAGACTAGCTGGATTTCTTTCGAAATTTTTGTTTTTGTTTTCCAGCATCAGCACTTCTATCGGTTTTGCTGCTCATTTCACTCCAAGCTGTTTTGTTGATAATTCTGAAATTGTGACTCCAAGGAACTGACATACCAACTGGTGGAAACCGAATTCTCTTCTTTTCCCTGACAAAGTTTATCATATTTTTTAACACCTCAGTAAAGTTACCTCTTAATCTTCTCCAGTCCAAGGAGAATAAGCACAATTTCGCTCATCTTTCCCTGTATACAGAATCCCTCATTCTACTATTATATTAGCAAATCTCCTTTAAGCAATATTCAGGGCTTTAACATTCTCCTCAAGTAACACTATCCTCCAAATGTTGTCTGACCAATGACTTGTAGATGTGTAGCATCATTTCGTTGCTTTTATACTGTATGCCCCAATTTTTAAACCCAAGGCTCCCAGAAGCCTTCATAGCAACTGTTTCGACTTCTGTGGTTAACATCAGAGAAACATGCACGTCAACAACGATGTTTCTCTCAACAAAGAAGAAGAACAATGAACAATACAGGACAGGAACAAGCCCTTTGGCCCTCCAAGCCTGCGCAACATATTTTACCCTTCCATAATAAAACTCTCTTCATTTACAGGATCTACAATCCTTCAATTCGCTTCCTGTCATTTATTCGGAAGATGTTTCTTGAATGCTGCTATTGTGTCTACTTCCACCATCTCCTCTGGCAGCGCATTCCCGGCACTGACCACCTTTTGTGTGAAAAACGTGCCTGGCACATCTGTTTTAAATTTATCCCACGCCCCGTCCCCGCATCTTGAACTTGTGTATTCTTGTAATTGACTCCTTCACCCTAGGAATACGTCTCATACTTTACACTCCATCCATGTCATTCACAATCTTATAAACTTCTATCAGGTCGCCCCTCAACTTCCTGCGTTCCAGTGAAAACAAACTTGGTCTATTCAACCTTTCTTCATAGCTAATATACCTTACAGAAGGCAACGTTCTGGCAACCTCTTCTGTACCCTCCTTTACTACACCCTTCTGGTAGTGTGGTAACCAGAACTGTATGCAATATTCCAAGTGTGGCCTAACTGAATTTCTGCAAATCTACAGCATAACTTGTCCATCCTTATATTTAATGCCACTTGCAATGAAGGTGAGCGTATCATAGATCTTTTGACTACCTTATCTACCCGACACGCCAGCTTCAGTGATCTTTGGACCTTACCACCCAGATCGCTTTGCATATCAATAGTCTTAAGTGTTCTGCCATTCACTGTATGATTTCTACCTGTACGTGAACTTCTAAAATGAATCACTTCACATTTAAACTCCATCTACCATTTTCCTTCCCATACCTCCAACTAATCGATATCCTGTTATGTCCCCGACAAACGTCGTCAGTATTCGCTACTCAAAGAATCTTTGTGTTGTCTGCAAACTTCCTAGTTATACCAGCTACGTTTTCCTCCATATCACCTGTATAGATCACAAGTATCAGAGGTCCAAGCACTGATCCCTGTGGAATATCACTAATCACAGCCCTCATTCCGTTCTCATTCGCTGCCTCTGTCTCCTATGATTAAGTCAGTTCTGTATCCATCTTTTCACCTCATCCCCGATACCAAATGACTTCACCTGTTTCTACCAGTCTGCAAAAAAGACCTTGCCAAAGGATTTACTGAAGTCTATGTAGACAACATCAACCGCTTTTCCCTTGTCAATCATCTTCATTACCTGCTCAAAAAAATTGACCAAGTTAGTGAGGCACGATCTTCCCTGGACGAAACCATGCTGTCTATCGCTAATAAGTCCATTTGCTTCTAAATGCACATAGATCTTGTCCCTGAGAATTGTTTCCAAAGTTTCCCTTTTGCTGACGTGAGGACGATAGATCTGT
>NC_063379.1:237726-290225 GCF_021869965.1 Rhincodon typus | reverse complement strand
GCATAACACCTTTTTAACAGCAACTTGGCTTAGATAATCTATGCTCCCTTCTTTGAGATCATACTCCACCAATGCCTTCTCTTTGGTGAATACTGACACGAAGTATTCGTTTAGGACCTCACCTGCCTAATCTACATCACACATATATTCCCTCCTTTGTTTTTGTTTGGGCCAATTCTTTCTCTTGCTCCCCTCTTGGTTTCTACATGTGTATAAAAAACCTTGAGATTCTCCTTAATTCTTTTTTCTAACGACATTTCATGAACCCTTTTAGCCCTTCTAATTCCTTATTTAAGTTCTTTCCTACTTCTCTTGTATACTTCGAGGGTTTTGTCACTTAACGTGCTCCTACACCTTACGTAAGCTTCCTTTTTCTTTCTGGCCAAGATCATAACCTCTCTCGTTAACAAAGTTCACGTAACTTGCCACACCTATCCTTAGTTGTCGCAGGAACGTGCCACTCCTGAACAGCCATTTGAAAGACTCCCACATGTCCAAGATGAATATATCCTCAAATAGCTACCTCCAATCAAAATTCTCCAATTCGTGCCTACTATTGTTGTGGTTCACCTTCCCCCACTTTACACTCTCACCAGAGGACTGCTGTTATCCCTCTCTATGAATATCTTAAAACACATGGTGTAATACTCCCACAACGAAACTTCACTCACCTGAGCGGGCTCATTTCCCACGTCCAGTATAACACTTTCTATGTTTGGATACTACGTCAAGAAACCCTCCTGAATGGTTACTATAGATCTGCTCTTACACTCCACTCAAAGTTGTACCATTGAGACTGTTTTAAGAATGTTTGCCATAGTATCAAAGCTTAATCTTTCCTGCCCTGAAAATTGATTGCAACAAGAATTGACATATCTTTGGAGCATTCAGCCCTTCGAGCCTTTTATACCATTCAACGGGATCATGGCAGATCATGGACGTTTTAGTTGCTTAAAGGGTGTTTTTCTATACGTCAGTTGTGTCTTTTGAACGTGCATGTCCATGTATTTTTGTGAAGCAATATTTTTTAAAAATTCAGTGCATTGAAAAGCAGACATTTAGCTCGACTTTTATGATCAATTCCAATAATGGCAAACTGAAAACATTTCAATAAAAACCGAAAGAACTGCGGATGCTGTAAATCAGACTCAAAAATAGAAAATGTTGTAAAATCTCAGCGTGTCTGTCAGCACCTGTGGACAGAAATCTGAGTTATCGTTTCTGGTTGAATGACCCTTCGTCAAATCTATTCTGAGGTCGGGTCATTCGACTCGAAACGTTAACTGAAAACATTTATTCTTCTTTGTTTATGCAGTGCCTAAAAACACCGTGCAAGAATTTAAATGCAAGAAATTGGTTCATGCTGATATATTATACATTATATGATATATCATGTATATGGCATCGATAAGGTGGAGAACTGAGATTGTGAGAACAACACAACTAAAAATTGGGAAAATTTGGAATTTTTTACAGATGTAAGACAGCGTAGAATACTTACTATTTGGGAGAAAGACAGAGAGAGGGAGAGAGAAGGAGAAAGAGAAAGAGAGATAGAGACAGAGAGAAAATAATTAAATCAGTAGAAAGTGAGATTTTATCTCATTGTACGAGTTGTAAAATCCCGTTCTTTACTTAAAGTCGTACCCAAGTGTTAAGAGCATGGGATTAAGCAAAAATTAACACCTCATTTTTTCATAGAAACTTATACTGTGTACCGGAAACTAATATGACACTGATTAAGTTTCACAATTTCAGAATCTCTGTTTATGTCTCGTGGCATGCAATGGATTGAAATTTCGTCCTTGTCGGTGTGGGTTGGGGGTGGGACGGGGTGGGGCGGGCGTTAGAAATATTTTCAAGTCCCTGTGACTAAATGTCACCGTCTCTCAAGTACCCTGATATCTTTCTTTAAATGTTGTCTTAAAACAGTTAGAAAGGAAACATTCTGTCTGCTAAATTAAGATATTTTGCTCATTGGGATACACACTATGTTATAGCAGCAAAGAGAAATTGATACAATATTAGTGACTTATCAATGATGTCAAGGGTGAATCATTTTGACTGGGTTCTAACCGAGGTGACCATAGTCATGTCATTGTTTCAAATGTACCAGTTTTATGGACTTTACATAAAATTTCTAATTTTCTTTTCTTATCTGTTGTTTGTAGGACTGGTGGCAATCGCCAAGCAGCTGGGACTCAGACTCTCGGCTCCAAGGAATAAAATCACAGTGATGCTGATGGGCAACCATTCAGCTGGGAAAAGTTCCTTCATCAATTGGTGAGCAGACCAATCTCATGTTTTCTATTGTGGCATTGACGAAGGCTGGGACGGATGCATTCACTGGAAATGTTTGAAGAGTATTCACTGGATACAGACGTCCACCTTAGCCATCGGGGTCACTTCCTAGCAGATAGGGCGGATTTATGAAAACGGTGGCTTGATCTGACCAATCTAGTGAGGCTTTTTATGCAGGGCGCCTTGTAGAAAATGGAACAGAATGTATATTATTTATTTACAAAGCAGTGAACAAAACTTGACAAAAAGTGTGTCTTAATACAAGAACAGCGTTACACTTGGAGAAATTATACAAGACAAGAAGTGGTGAAAAATGCCACAAAGACTGAAAAGGTAAAGCCACGATAGTCTTACCAGAACATTGAGTTGCTGTCTCGTCAGAGACAGACGATTGGAGGTGGTTTAACATAAGAGTCACCATGCCTCAGGCGAGGGGAACGATTGAGAATGTATGGTCACCTCAGGCAGTGCAGGGATGGACCCACAGTATTGGCATTATTATACACCGAAAACCAGACGTCCAACCAACTGGGAAGGAATAATGAAACAAAGACAAGTGTCAATTTAATTTGGAAAGCACAATGATGACAAAAAGGTAAAGTTAAAGGCATTGTACATTTATTATATGTTTAGGGGCTCCATTATTTCTTTTTCTTGTCTGCTCCTTTCAGATTTGCCCTCAAATCGTCCGCTCATCGAATCGATTCTGATTGTCTGAGTCAGGGCACTCACACTGCCTATTCATGCTGTGGATATTTATAGCCTGACACACCATCTCTACTGCCGCTGCTCCTGTCAGCAATACTGACTGCATGCCTCAGTTTCCACACTACTTCTAATCTTCTCAGTAATACGAAGTGTGTACATCAGGGTCCTCACTGCCTCAGCTCCTTTAAGTCATACTGACTGCTTATCTCAGAGCCCACACTGCCTATGATCCTCTCAGTAACACTGACTGTGGGTCTCAGGTCCTCACTGCCTCTGTTCCTTTATCCATACTGACTGTGTCTCCACGTCGTCCTTGACTCTCCTCCTTTCAGTAATACTGGCTGTATTTCTCAGGATCCTCACTGCCTCTGTTTCTCTCATTATTACTGAATCCCTGCCTTGGTATCATCATTGCAGAAATACAATGAACACAACTTCTCCTCCAGTGCAACTTTGACCATGATCATTCACATATTGTGCCTATTTCAATGAAATTTAGCAGATGACAACCGTTCTCTGGCTCATTTCTCAAGGCAAAATTTTGAAATCATTAGCCCTCCAATCTGTGTTAATATTTAAATAAAGCGTGTCAATTAACCATCAGCCATCGCCTGACTGGCACTTTCTCCATGGTAACAGCTCAATCAGTCAGTCTATTCATCAACTCATGTGCTATCCCTTCCATTAGAGTTAAGGTATTGTTGTCCCTTTACGTTGATATGTATTGCTAATTATCTTGGTCTCAGCAAGTCAAACATTTTCAGCAAAATGCGTTTTTCCTCAGCAATAGCCAAGTGTATGACCCATGGACTGTAAGAATGATATTTGCATGTTGAATCGTTAAAAATTTTAGGTACATTGAGGAACATATACAGAAAACAGGAGTTGCAACCGAGACACAAGGATTTACATTTGTCACCAGTGGAAAGAAAAGGGAGTCACTCCTGGTGAGTAATATCATGAATCATCGCTGAGCTTTCACTCATCTGAGATCCCTGAACACAGGCGAGTGGCTAATGTCAAAGAGCAGGGAGCCTCTTCTCGAGTACACTTACTGGAATTCTTAGTAATCATCACATTCGATGTCATTATTTTCTTCACTTACGTCCGGTGGCTTTGACCCGCTTTCGCAGCCCCAATGACACTGAACGGAAATTATTGATTAATAATAGTAATAATAATAATAATAATAATAACAATTTCATTATTTAGGCCAGTTTGAATTGCGTAATGCTTGGCCAATGACCATTGCTGCATTGATAGGGACCAGATGCAGCTTACAGTTGTGTATCTGAAAGACAAATTGCAATGCCGTTGCTATCGCCCTGACAACTGAGAAATAAACTAACACACACAGCACTGATACAGTTAACTTTGTTCTTCGAAAAGAAGTGGGGAATTGCTGACAAGATCAGAATTTGGTCGCCATCCCTAATTGCCTTTGAACTGTAAAATAAAGCGAAGCTAAATTGTGAATGCTGGAAATCTGAAACAAAAACAGAAATTGTTGGACAAACTCAACAGGTCTGGCAGTATCTGGGGAGAGAGAAACGAGTAAATCTTTCGGGTCCATTGATCTTTCTTCAGAATTAATGGTAGCTTAGGAAAGGGGAATATATGACAGGGGATGTGGGGTAAAGAAGTAAGCGAGCTCAGCACAAGTTCATTTTCCGCTTGAGGACACTGCAGCCTTCAGGAGTCAATACTGAGTTCAACAACTTTAGAGCCTGACATGGGCTGCTTTCAGCACAAGCAACCGATTTTCACCCAACAATGGTCCCCATTAGCAGCTTTTCTTTCTCCTGGCTCACCATTATCCTTCCCTTTGCTTGCCTGGCTGTCTTCCTTGGACTCTGTCTCCCGCTATCACTCACGATTCCCCCACTGTCCACCTTTTTTTTCTCTCCAACGGTACTGTCGGATCTGTTGAGTTTCTCCGGAGATTTCTGTTTGTGTTGCCCTTGAACTGATTAGTTTGCTAGGCACTTTGCAGGTCCTCGAGAGTGAACCGCATTGCTGTGAGCCTGGAGTCACAGGAATGACCAGATCAGATAAGGGCATCAGGTGTGTTTGCTTAAACGGCCTGAGGGAATCAGCTGTCCTGCTAGTGGCCTGGAGTCACGTGTCAACCAGATGAGAAAAGATCGATCTGTTGCCTTGCCTAAAATGGTGTTAGTGAATCAGATTTTCTGTCTGTTTTCATAAATGAGGATCTTTTGATGCTTATCATTATAGAGATGAATTCCAGATACATTACACATACAGTAAACCCATGGTTACGGTGACATTTGAGCCCATGTCCCCACAGCGTTAGTCTGGGATTCAGAATTACTCGTGTGGTCACATTCACGCTCTGCAACCGTCACTCCCTGACTGGTTCCGTATTTGCATTCTTTGGAACAATATTACAAATGCTCATATACCAAATGGTAAAGTCACTATCATCCTAGTATTTCATGAAAGAGAAAGATGACTGGTGGTGATTTGTTCTGAGGTTCACCACGTCTCACGCGAGGAGAGAGGTTGAGAAGGAGAATCCTTCATGATCACCTCTGCAAGTGTGGGAATTGAATCCAGTGTACTGTGGTCACTCTAGTGAGTACACCTGCCACTCAGACAACCGAGCTAACCGACCCCTCTTACATCACCAGGGTTATGAAAAAAAAACTTGTTTGCAGGACTTTGCATCTGTAGTCTTTAATCATTTTCCTTGTTTACACAGGGTCATGCTACATTACATCTCTATCCACAATTCCAAGCTCTGGAACAGATCGAAGGTACATTCACGATAATTTAGATTTTACATGAAATAGGAGAAGAAACGATAGCAAAATGTAAGGTATGCAGGGTAGTTTGATCTTAGACTAGGGTAATAGGATGGCACAACATCGTGTGCCGAAGGGCCTGTACTGTGCCATTCTCTTCCATGTTCTATGTTCTAAATAACGGCTATGCATGTCACATCAATCAAATGAAGCTTCACAATGTTAACAATGTAATGATTTCCTGCAAGTTATCAGGGGCAGTCAGGATCAATTTGTTAAGGGAATGTGATGTTTGATAAATCTGATGACACTTTTTGAGGAAGTAACCAGGAGTGTTAATGAGAGTCATGCACTTGATGTGTCTCCATGGATTAAGCAAAGCTTTGAAGAAGGACTTTAATGGCAGACTGGTGATAGAGGCCAGAGAGTCCATCAGGCACAGGATTAGATGGTGCATTGGACCCTAAATTGGCTCTGAGAGAAGAAGCACAGTTTGATGGCGAACGGATGCTTCTGTAACTGGTCGTTGGCATTCACTGGCGTTCAGTGGAACTTGGTGTTGGGGCAATGGCACTTTGTGGTGTGGATTAATATTTTCGACATAAATGTAGGGATATAATCACGAAGTTTGCAGCTGTTATAACATTTGGTATGTTGATAAATAACTGGGTTGACAGCTGTGAACTGAAGGAGGATATGAATTGCCTGATCTGATGGGCAGAGCAATGTCAAATGGAAGTAAACCGATAAATGTGTAAAGTATTACACTGGGGGAGGGCTAACAAGGCAAGCAATTGTTCTCTGAATGGTAAGACCCTGGAAAGATCTGAAGATAAGAAAGATCTTAATGTGCAGATTCAATAAATCCCCAGAGGCAGCGGGAGCAGGTGTATAATATGGTTCAGAATGCGTATGAAATATCTGCATGTATTTGGCAAGGCATATTCCAGAAGAGCGTGGAATTTACTTAAAACAGAAAGGTAGTCTTAAAGTGGTTTGGATTGACTATTGTGGACGCATGAAGGAAGTGTATGAGGGAGTAACAACGTAGATATGACATTCCGTGGATTGGTATTTCAGGCAGCATGCATAACCAACCTGAAGGGATGGGGTTCCTTCTGCATTGTAACATTCTGTTACTGACTGCTTTATGCCATAATTAATATTCCGTACAAAATTGAAGATGCTCTGCATTTGCAAATGTTAAGCCACTAATGATGTCTATCATATACTGAAGGTGAAAGAATAATGCATTCATTATTTGTGATTTACATTGTTACCCTTGAAGTATTTTGATACATAACTTTGCAAACCAAACGGCATGAGATGGAGAATCATTTATTTACCTTTGACTTTCCTTGCTTCTGCAGGAGTGACAGACTACCTGACGACTGAGATCAGCACCTCAAAGCAGAAAATGTTTTTCCTGGTGACCTTCATAGATACACCAGGCCTTGTGGATGGAGACATGTCCTACGAATTCGATGTGGATAAGGCATTGATCTGGCTGGGTAACACTTTTTAGTATTTGTGTTTGTTGACTTTAGAATAACCGAGCTGTTTTCTGACCTTCTTCAGGGTTAATGACTGATTCTTATCATAGAAAAAGTAAAGACATTGTAGTCCTACAAGTCCATGGGGCTGCTCTCTCATTGGAGAGAGAAGACTGGTGGTGGTTTGGCCTGAAGGTCAGAACATCTCAGACGAAGGAAGAGGTTGAGAAGGAGAGTCATTCATGGTAATCTCAGCTGTTGCTGGAATTAAACCCATCCTGCTGGTGTCACTGGGGCCAACTGAGCTAACTGACATTACCTTTAGTGACAGTATGACTTGCTGACACAGACGTTAAAATGAGGTAAACTGATGGCTTCACCTCCCACTGAAATACTTGATCACCCAGTTACAGTTTTGATGGCATCACTAATTTGTTTAGTTTGTATTTGTTAAGAGCAAAAACGCTGTTTGAAAAAAATATCGACTCTGTGATGAATATCTTCAAAAGAGAGACATGTACATTCGTAAAAGACAGAATGAAATGAAGACTACGATTTTGTGCTTTGTGATATTAAATTTAAGAAACCAAATCTGCAGATTTTGCCTACAGCAAATATTTCAATCTACAGGGAAAATAGTGCTTGCTTCAATAAACTGACAATTGATACCTACTTTTGTTCTGTACTATGCTACAAATATTCCTGTCGAAATATCAGAACTGCTCCATCGTAAGTTTCAGGTTTCCTCTGTTGGAACTCTTGGTATCCTTCCTCCATTCTGGCACTTAGCTGGACTAATCGAGGACTTCGCTTCAACAGAAAGGCCTAATTTGATAATTTCATAATGCACAAATCTTCACGAGGCCTGCCTGTTCATTTCATTTCCAATCAAACAGAAAGAGAACCCTCAAACGCACCTCTGTCAGTTGACCACACAAAGCAGACATTCATATGTCTCCACATCACCTTTGTCTCTCTGCCTCTCAATCGTTGTTATCTTTCTTTGAGACTCTGTGCAAACTTCCTCCTGCAGTCACTTACTACTTCTTTGCAAAAGACTCTGTGAGTTTCCAACAAACTCGTGATATGGATAAGGTTTAGAATTAAAATATTCCAATTTCTGAACATCCAACTTTTCGCAAGTTTCTGTGCCATCTGTGATTAATGTATTATTTTAAATCGCAAAGTTTTGAGATGTCAAGTGCTCATAATACAACTTAATCATTATCTGACATGCTTACTTCAGATTTCTTAAATCGTCCTCCTATATTATTGGATCAGTAATATGAAGATTAACTGCACAAGCCTGACTAATTCTGTGGGAGAAATTTGTTGGCAATGGAAACAGGGGTAACCTGGCAATACACCTCATGTGCTGAGTGCAATTAACCATAGAAGACAATAAATTATAAAAGCTAAAAAATGACAAATTGCATCGTGAAATTAACAATTATTGATTGTACAATGTCATGAACTAATTGTTTTTGGTAAAGACATATAAGACCCTGTCAAATCTGGTCCGTGTGCAGTGTCAAAGTCACAGGAAAGCAACGGACACTTTCCATGACTCGAAACTAGGGGAGCGTATCACTCAGTTTGGATCCTCACCATGATCTTTTCAATGTTCGTTAAAAACAGTGATAATTTCCTTTGAAGGTGAAGTTGAAGCCGACATAAGTTCAACCATGATGGAATCAATTTGCGCAGCAGGCTTGAGGCGCTGAATGTCCTCCTTATACCCATAGCTCCTCTGGTTTTCTTGAAAAGCCATCTCATTTAATCCTTAAAACTGAAATCCTGTCATGTGGAAATTTAAAACCATGCCACCATGCTCTATCAGTCATTTCATTAACTTCAAACCATTAATGAAAAGGCAAAAAAAAGAAATTTTCTTTCAAATTTCTTCTCCATTCTACATAATTACTGTGGCGAGTAGTTGTGGAATGCCAGATCACTACATCAGCCGGAAGCACATTGCTGTGGTCAGGTACAAGAGACACCAAGCTTTCATTGGAGGTAATGTGTTTGCATGTATATCGAAAGGATAGTCATCAAGAATTCGAATTGGACCTTGACAAAATGCTGTCTCACATTGACCAAATTTGTAGGAGCTGGAGCTTGCTAGTTGAGATTTGTTAAAACCATAAATCTCTCGTTATCAAAATCAAAACCATCAATCTGACAACTTTCAGGAAATCTTACTTCATCGAAGACCTTGAGTGACACTTGGAAAATGCAACTGAAACATCGGAAAACCTCACACCACGGCGTGTGAATCTAATGTTATACTGCCTTATTTGCTGTAGGTGAGAAGGCGGATCTGATCCTTGTCTTCTTTGACCCGATGGGACAAGCCTTATGTAAACGGACGCTGAACGTTGTAGAAAAGATAAACGAGAAACACGGCGAGAAACTGAGATTCTACCTCAGCAAAGCTGATGAGGCCGGACACGAGAGTGACAGACAGGTATGTATCTCAGCTCATTGCAGTAGTAGTTCCCCTTCAGGGGGAATTGGATCACTGAGCCCAGTGCATGCCAATGGAAAGTAAAACAAAAAGATAAAATAAAATATATAGGAATATGGCAGCATGACTTTCTACTTTATATTGATTGATTGATTGATTTTATTGTCACGCGTACTGGAATACAGTGAAAAGCTTTGTTTACGAGTGATACAAGTAGATTACAGCCAGCAAAGGATGTACACATCAAAAAGACTTAGAGGCATACAGGCGACATTGCAGGTTACATTATTTGACGCCAGAGTCCACTCAACAAAAACGGCTGGGAAGAAGTTGTTCCTGTATCTTCTGCTGCGTGTGTTCAGGCTTCTGCATCTTCTGCCTGATGGAAGAGGTTGTAGGAGATCATCACGGGATGCGATGTGTCTTTGATGATGTTGGCTGCATTTCTGCAGTAGTGAGCCGTATAAATGCCACACCAGGCCGCTCGTTAGTGAGGGACCTTATGGACATGCCAAATTTCCTGAGCTGCCTGAGGAAGAAGAGACGTTATTGTGCCTTCTTGACATTCGCATTTATGTGAGAAGTCCAGGACAGGTCGTCGATTATCATCACTTCGAGGAACCTGATGCTCTTCAACATCTCATCCTCAGTTCTGTTGATGTGGATGACGGCCTGTTTTGCCCCTTTCTTTCTGAAGTCGATGATCAGTTCTTCAGTTTTGCCAATGTTGAGCGAGAGGTTGTTCTCATTGCACACGTCACCAAGCCCTACATCTCCCTTCTGCACTTTGATTCGTCGTTGTTAAATATCCGTCCCACTGCAGAGCTGCCGTCAGCGAACTTGTTGATGGCGTTTATTCAGAATTTGGCAAGACAGTCGGAGCTGTAAAGGGAATACAGCAGGGGGATGAGACGCATCCTTGGTGTGCTTCAGTTTTGAGTGATATTGTGGAGGAGGTGGAGTTACCTATCCTCACTGACTGCGGCCGATGTGTCAGAAAGCTGAGGATCAAGTTGCAGAGGGTGGAGCTGAGACCAAGGTCAAACAGTTTTGAGATCAGTCTGGAGGGCATAATGGTGTTGAAATCAGAGCTTAGTCAACGGGCAGGAATCTGAGGTAGGTGTCTTTGTTGTCCAGATGTTCCAGGGATGAGTGCAGGGCTCGGGATATGGCATCCTCTGTGGATCTTTTATGTCGGTAGGCAAACTGTAGGGGATCGAGGGCGTCTGGGGGACTGGAGTTGATGTGGGCCATGACCAGCCTGTCGAGGCACTTCATGATTATTGAAGCCAGAGTTATTGGGTGGTAGTAATGAAGGCACACTGCATGTGGTTTCTTGGGTACAGGGATGATGGCGGTCTCCTTGAAGCACGAGACGGCTTTGGCATGTAGGAGGGAGAGGTTGAAGATTTTGGTGAATGCCTTCACCAGTTGGTGCACACAGGATCTGAGTGCTCGGCCAGGGAAACCGTCCGGACCCGTCACTTTTCTTGGGCTGACTTCCAGGAAGACTGATCTGATGTCTGAAGCGGTGACAGAGGGGACAGGTGCGTCTGGGGCTGTCACGGCAGGCATTGCCACGTCGGTGGTACGCTGCTCAAACCGAGCATAGAAAGTATTGAGTGTGTCAGGGAGGAATGTGTCATTGTCCACTATCTTACACTGCTTCATTCTGTATCCCATACTGGCATTTAAGCCTTGCCATAACAGCCGGAGTCTGTTTGGTTGGTCTGGGCCTCTAACCTGATCTGGTACAGCTTCTTTGCCTCCCTTATGGCTTTGCGGAGGTCATATCTCGATTATCTGCATTGGTCCAAATCACCCGACTCAAATGCTGCACGTCTGGTCTTCAGTAGGGAGAAGATGTATAAATACAGGAAGGATGTATAAAGACAGGCAGTTTATCGTTCTTTTTTATAACTCATTTGTTTTAGCTAAACAGCATTAATACTAGACAGTAAAGGGGTGTTTCAATGGTAAATAATGAGGATTGATCTCCAGTGCTTGTCTTGATCAGAAAATCATTTTCATATCCGACAGTGTGCGCCCTAAAATAGACAAAAGCAGAAAATGATAGAGAAACTCAACAGTTCTGGTAGCATCTGTGAAGAGATAGAAACCGAGCTTACATTTCCACTCCAGTCACTCAGTCTCAGTCTCAGACCTGATGGTTGTTCCTACTTATATTTTTATTTTGAAACAATCCTGAGTTGATACCAAGAATATATTCAGTGCAGGATAAATGCAATGTAGGGCAAAAAAACAGTGAAAGCAGCTTAGCAGGGTGTTTATATGAATGTTGGCGGTATAATGGAGATGCCACCGCTCAGGAATACATTTGCCAACACCATTGTTCCATTTCTGAGAATGACACCTTTAAGTGAAAAGATTTATAATAGGCACTTCCTTTCCCAGAACATACTGTAACTGATGAGATCCTGTGCCACAATTGTGCAGGAATGTATATCACCAGCAGAAATGGTTGTTAAGATAAAACAATTTAATCAATGTGTCAGCCACATATTCACATGTATAAATTTCTGTTGTCCTTTCCTTTTTCCTACTGTTCATTTTTTTTTTTTTTGCCTTGTACTGTCACTACACACAGTATTGTTTTTCTTTTTTTGGTTTGTTGGAGATTCTTTCCATTTTCATTTTTGCATCAATCATCCTATTTCAAACAGATAATGAGTCTGACGGTTTGGTAGACTGTTGGCATAGTTTGTTTCAACGAATTTTTCAAATTAAATTCAGAAATGATGAATGAATCCTTCTCTCGCTGGGTCATTAGTCCATTGTTGTTCTCTTTCTCAAAGAGCAATGGAGCCAGTTTATTAAAACATACTAGTTTGAGTAAAACTGAGGCTTCAACGGCAAGTGAGTGGAACATTATGGATGATGGGGAGGCAAGGAAAGTTAAGACCACAACCAGAACTGCCACATCTTATTTTATGCTGGAACTTACTTGATCAGACGAATCTTATTTTATGCTGGAACTTACTTGATCAGGCGACTCTTTCTGATTTATGTTACATTCTTGTTATTAGTCCTCAGTTTAATATTTGAGCTGGTCATCTATATTGTTGTCCGGCTCTTCCTCATAGGAAGTGTACCATTGTTGTTGTCACAAATTAGTTTGGAACCAGAAGTTAAGTTCAGATTCTTTATTTTACTGAAAACCTTGAAACTTAAACAGTCTGAAACTGCTGCAAAA
This sequence comes from Rhincodon typus, assembly GCF_021869965.1. NCBI lineage: Eukaryota > Metazoa > Chordata > Chondrichthyes > Orectolobiformes > Rhincodontidae > Rhincodon > Rhincodon typus. The sequence goes on along the minus strand of NC_063379.1, from coordinate 277,277 downwards.
AGAAATAGTCAGCACCCATTTAGATTTTAATAGACACTGAAAATAAGCAGATGAGTTTTTTAAATGTATCTCATTATTGCTTGAAGGGCCAAAAAGTGTACTCAATTGCACCTGTATTTTCTGCAAGACAGCTTTGAGTCGAACTGAATTCATTGTCATTGATTAACTGTGACATTCTTTGAGACCTTGTAAGAGTCTGAACACCTCCAACATAGTACAAACAATTATTTTCTAATGAGATGCTCCATACTAAAGGAGCAAATGCGTTTCTATTGATCGAAAAATGCATTTGTTTTCTTCTCTAGAGAGTAATGATGCAAATAGTGCAAGAAATATGCAAAAGACCCGGACTCAATAAGTGTGGCTTTGATATGCCGAACATTTACATTCCAGATCCAAACAAGGTAGGCCTGCAAGTCTCTAAACCAATCACAGGTTTATACAGATACCTGTAAATATATATAATTATACATATGTGTGTCTGTGTCAATATATTAACGTGTTATTTATAATACACATATATAGTTATACTTACATAAATAAGTATAATCATGTGCCTATATATATGTAACGTTTATATATACAAAGAGAGAAGTGTGAGACGTAGAGAAGTGTCATACCTAATTTAGCTCAGCATTGAAACCAAATCAAACACATCACTGAAACGCAAAGCTAATAAGAACGGACATAAGATTTTTGCCAGAGATGTTGCCTTGTAGCTGTAGTAATGTGAAAACACAACCTCTTGACAACGGTGAGTGTCCATGCATTGGTTGGAGTTTGTTGGTCGCTGAGTATTTTCCTTCTGGGTGCAATGGTGTGGTTCTGATCTATTCTCGAACAATGCTCCACGAGTGATGGAGAGACTTTCTAGTCGTTTTCCTGCTGGCCAGACTTTAATGAGAGGCTTTCAGAGAAAAAGATAGAAGACAAATGATTCGTACCCTTTTGGCATGTTTTCTCAGACTCTCTATCAGACCGTGTTCAAATTTTAGCAGCTTTACCTGTTATAAAGTCATAGATATTTTAAGCACAGAAACAGATTCTTCAGACCAATTCTTCTATACTGAGCAGATATTCTACATTAATCTAGTTCCATTTTTCAACATTTGGCCCCTATTCCTCGAGATCCTTCTTATTCATGCATCCATCCAGATGGCTTTTAAATGTTGCACCAACATTGTACCAACATCCACCTCCTCCGCGAGCAGTTCCTTCCATACACGTACCACCACTCCCAAATGGTTGCCCCTGAGCTATCTTTTAAATTTTCTTAGTTTCACCTTAAAACTATGCCCCCTTGTTTTGGACACCACTACTTTGGGGAAAAGACCTGAACTTTTCCCTATCCATGGCCGTCATAATTTTGTAAACTTCTATAAGGTCACCCCTCATCCTCCAATGCTCCTGGGTAAATAGCCCCAGCCTATTCAGCCTCTCCCTGTAGCTCAAACCCTCAAACCTAGCAACATCCTTGTAAATCTTTTCTAAACTCTTTCAAGTTTCACAAACTCATTACTACAGCAGGGAGTTGAATTGAAAGCAGCATTACAAAAATGGAGAATGACCTGTACAGCTACAACATAACCTCCCAAATCCTATATACAATGCATTGCAGAATGAAGGCAAGCATCCCAAACAGCTTCTTAACTACCCTGTGTACCTGTGACTTCAATTTCAACGAACTATGGACCTACACCTCAAGGTGCAGCACTCCTTAGGACCCTTCATGAAGTATATAATTCCGGCTCTGAGTTGCCATACCAAAATTGAGCACCTCACATTTATCGAAATCAAACTCCATCTGCCACTTACCGGCCCAATTTCCATCTGAGCAATGTCCCTCTGTACTCCGAGGTAACCTTCGTTGCTGTCCACTGCACGTCCAATTTTCATGTCATCTGCAAACTTACGAACCATACTTCCTATATTTACATCCAAAATTATTTCCACAATTAACAAAAAGCAGTGGACCCAAAACCGAACCTTGTGGCACACCACTGGTCAATGGCCTCCTTTCCAAAAAGCAACCATCCAATATTACATTCTGTGTCCTACCTTCGACCCAATTTTGTATATGCATAGCTAGTTCTCCCTGTGTTCCATGTGATCTAATCTTGCTAACCAGTCTACCAAGATGAACCATTTCGAACGACTTCCTGTAGTGCATATAGACAACATCCACCACTCTGCCTCCATCAATCTTTTTCATCACTTCTTCAAAAACCTGTCAATTTAGTGAGAGAGGATTTCTCATGCTTAAAGCCATGTTGACTATCCATAATCAGTCCTTGTCTTTCCAAATACATGCAAGTTCTGACCCTCAAAATCCCATCCAATAACCTTCTCACCACTGTCGTCAGACTCATGGGTCTTTAGCTCTCTGGCTTTTCCTTAGCACCTTTATTAAATAATGGCACCATTTTATCGAATCTCCAGTCTCCCAGTACCACACCCGTGGCTATTGATAATACAGATATCTCATCGAGGGGACAGCAATCCCTTCTCCAGCTTCCCACAAAGTTCTACGGTACACCTGAATAGGTCTTGGGGATTTATACACCTTTATGCATTCTCAGACGTCCGGGATGTCCTCTTCTGTAATATAGACCCTTTTCAATATATCACGATTTGTTTCCTCAAGTTCTCTAGCTTCAAAATCCTTCTCCACAGTAAATACAGATACAACATATTTATTTAGTATCTGTTCCATATCCTGCGGTTTCAAGCATAGCTGATCTTTAAGGAGCCCGATTTTTTCCCTTTTGTCCTTAATGCATTTGTAGAATCTCTTTGGAATCTCTTCAACCTTAACTGCCAAGGCAATCTATGTCCCCTTTTTTACCTCATGATTTCCTTCTTGAATGTACCGCTATTGCCTTTACACACTTCTCGGAGGATCCACTCAATCCCTGCTCTCTGTACCTGACAAATTTCCTTTTTCCTACCCCCACCCACTCCTGCTTACTCGTTTAAATCCTTTTGAGCAACTTCAGCAAATCTCCCCACCAATATTTTAGTGCCTTTCCAATTCAGATACCACCCGTCCTTCTTATACAAGTCACTTGTACCCCAGAAGAAATTTCAATGATCCAATAATGTGCCTTCTTCTCCTCTGCACAGCTTCTCAGCCACGTATTCATCTGTTCTATCCTGCTATCCTATTCTCACGAGCACATGGCACCGGGAGTGATCCAGATATTACTATCTTTGAGGACCTACTCTTTAACGTCCAGACTAATTTCATATATTCTGTCCTTAGAATGTCAACATTTTCTGTCCCTCAACGACTTCCTGCTGGGCACTCTCCCCTTTGAGAAAATTCTATCCTTGACCCTGGAACCAGGGAGGCAGCACACAATTCGGATGAATGGTGTGGACCACAGAAATGTCTATATGTGCCTCTGTCTAGGGATTCCCCTATTAACAATTGATCACTTGAAATCTAACGTACCCCTCGTTACAGTAAAGCCAATCTCAATACCATAAACCCAAATGTCAGTGTTACATTCCCATTGGGTCAATGCCTCCACCAACCACATTTTGTGAAAGAGCATACTTACTGAAGTGGAGATATCCCCAGGAGACTCCTGCACTGCCTGCCTAGATACTTATCCTACCTTTCTTAGCGGTGACCCACCTATTGTATTGTATCTGCAATTTTTCTACCTTCCTGAAACTGCCATCCATCACACCACTTGGCACCTGTAAATTCCTCATTGTTTCTGACTACTACAACAACAGATCCATGTGGTCGGATAGGATTCACAATCAAATGTACATTTTGCAGATATAATCATCAGAAACATTGAAATTCTCCCTAATATCCCCTATCCGACGGGAAGAGAACATCACTCTACTCAAGACCATCTTTACACCCTAACAATCTACAAACCTATAAAAATGCACAATCTGACTGCTCTAAAAACCATTGGTCCCGGACAACTTAGTCCCCATGTCACATTCAAAAAAAATTTAAACAAGAGACAGACCTCAATAAAATAAATGTTAAAAATAAAACTCATTCACTGTTGCACATGTACAAGAGCAAACAGATTATAGCTTATGAGATGTCAGAAAAAACACTCAGCTGATCCCCAGCTGTGGGCAGTTCCCAGTAAGGTCAGCTGTGAATTTTATGGCTTGTTTATATTTCTTGGACAGAACTCCGATATCCAGAGATTCTTGTAATTTCACAGTCAGTTAGTTGCTCACTCCTGTTTCTTTCTGAACTCTTCAGAAACAACCCGACCATGTCGTCTGCTGCAGTTGCTTTTCTTCCGTTTTCAAAGTACCGTTGTGTTGGTTCTTTTTTCAAAGTCACAAAACAAAGAAAACACTTATAAAATAGTGATTGCTCTTTCAAGAAATCTAGCAAATCACCTCCAGTACTGAAAACAAAACATTAAAAAAGAAGCAGCTTTTACAGTCCCACGACTTTCCCACGTCCAGCACCTCCGATTCAACACAGTCAGTTTAGGGAGGCACAGAACAGATGAGAAAGAACAACCAGGGTCCAGAATCAGGAAAATGATCAAATTGGCACAGCTGGAACTTATTCCTCCTTATTATGGAAACTGGAAAGCTAAATCAATAAATTCCTTGAAGAAAATATAAGCTCGGTGGATTTTGAAGAATTCTAAAGCAGACTTGCAGTCTGCAAGGTTAGATTTCAAGTACACTGTGGTTTCTACTCCCTGGGCAATGTTCTCTGCATTCCAATAACTCCTGGTTTCTGTAAACCTTGGTCACGAGGAGGTTTGGTGGGAAAGGAAAGAGTATAACAGAAAGGTCCATTTATTTATTGATGCGAGTGAAAGAACGGCAAATATGCCCCCGGATAAAACTAGCATTCAGTTGTCACTTTGTGTTTCCCGTCTCTGTTTACATCGTTTATGTTGGCAGCCGGCTTCTTGTGTGAATCAAATCCAAGAGGTCTGTACAACAATTGAGAAAACCATTAACCGAACAGTCCAGAATACTCTGAACCAACTCGAGAAAGACTGTGACTTGATCATTACCACAGCGGACTGTAAACTGCAGGAGAGCAGGTGAGGCTTTAGTCTGAATTATAATTCTGACTCAAATAAAGGCTTTAGCTTTAAATGTAAAGATGGCATTATCAGTTAAAGAACACAGAGGGGCAGGGACTTAGCAAGGAAACTTTGAGTTAATAGAGACAATGTTTCTGTCTGTCGTTTCAGTGAGCAGGCCTCCAGGAACAGGAGAGCGTGGATCATGTTTATGTTTTTCAGCGCCCTAGTGTACCTGCCTCCATTATCACTGCTGACAAGTTTTATCATTTCAAAAACATCAAGAGAAAACCTCACGGATATCATCGGCACCGAGATGGCGAATATTTTATTCATCTGGGCGGTATGGCTGTCTTGGTTTCACAAGCCTTTGTGGCAGCAGTTCGATGTCTGATTTCAATTCTGTGTTGAAGGCATGGTCCTCCTTTGGGTGACTGAGTAAATTGTGAATGGAGAATATGAAGTTTAGAAAGATGAGACATGATCAGATTAAGGCACTTACAATTGTGAAACACGTTGATAAGAGAAACTGCAAGAGATTGTTTCCTCCTTGTGAGGCGTCAGAAATCCGGTATAAAGCCTTACAATAAGACGTTGATCACGTAATGAAGAGAGATTTATTCACTCAAATACTGTAAAACCTCTTGGTAATGCCTGCTTCATAGCGTTGTGAACGTTTAATCGCTGAATGTATTCTTCATTGGAATTGATAGATTACTCACCGTTTAAATGAAACCAAGGTTGGTGTTAATGGGCAGGAATGCGGAATACGGTTTGACATCGGCAATGTTTGTGTTGAATGGTAGAACATAGGCAAGGGGCTGATTTTTACTCTGGCTTTATGTCCTAATGTTCTGTGCTAACTGCAATCAAAAGTGCAAATAAGGGAGACAGCTGCAAATACTGGAAATCTGAAATAAAACAACAAATGGGAAATTCTCAGTGCAGTCAGTCAGTCAAACATACTCCTGGGTAAAGAATCGGAGTTTACTTCTTCGACAGAAACTGTTCATCCACATGACCCGTTTCTGACTATTCATTTCCCCTCGGTAATGTCAGTGTGTCTATTAATGGGAAGTGGTTACTGAATAACACAGTACAGTACCAGAGCTGCCACCTCACCCGTCCCTTGATGTATCCCTCTTACTAATACAATACTTTATTTTCTCTTTCCCCGAGTCACTCATACTGATGATCCTGCCGCACATGCGAGTAATTTCATTCTGTTGCATGTTTTGAGAAAAGAAAAAGACTCCCTCATGTTTTCGTTGTATTTCATCGGTGACTCAGATAAATTATGCGCTCTCCCCAACACATTTATATCTTTCTGATAATATGGCACTGACTATTTTCCACATTACTCGAACAGATGTCTCATATGGGTTCAATATCACTTCCTCGCTCTTGTACTCTCTGCCCCTATGAATAAACACGAGGAAAATGTCTAAATTATTTACTGCTCTCTCCCCCTTATCCTGCCACCTTCAATGATCTGTGTACATGCGGCCCCAGGTCCCTTTGCCTCTGCACCCCCTTTAGAATTGTGCCCTCTGTCTTTTATCTTCCTTCAATGTTCTTCTGACGAAAGTGCTTCACTTCACTTATCTCTGCATTGAGCCTCATCCGTTCCCTCTCGGCCCACTCTATCAATGCCCTTTTGGAGTTCCAGACTGCTGTTCTCATAGTTTACAATTCTTCAAAGTTCAGTGCCATCTGCAAACCCTCCCCTCTTGTGGTTATTCAATACGTTATTTTGTTTAGAAATATCCAGATTGAACGTCAGTACATCGTGATAGTCGAAACTGGGAATTACACAAAAGAGAAAACTTGTGAGATTTAGCCCTCTTTAACTTGTTCGCTTGCTCACTGTGATATTTTGAACCTTCTTTTCTTATCCACAGTGGTGTGTTTCTACGGTCTGGAATTGGTTAACTGGAGAAAGTTACCTCCTGGCTGTGATCACGTTGACCGGATTCATGCTTGTCTCAAAGATCCTTGCAAAGTGTTGCAACTGGTAAATGTTACTGTTTTGATTTGGGGATGGGATAAACTGACAACAAACAGACACATACTTTAGGATTTGTTTTAGCATCCAAAAACACTTCAGATAAGATATTTAGGGAACACCAAGGGAGGAAACATTCCATCATTCAGTGAATCGGGAGAGTTATGAAAGTATATTGATATGAAAGTATATTGATAAAAGATGCAAGAGAGGCTTCATTAACAGAATATGAGATTTGGCGTTGGCGAAAGAGATCTGGAGAGAGAGAAAGTACCACAAGATGAGCAAATTCTATTATCGTTGCAAGCGTTGGACGATGCCTGTCTATTGACAGTTTTTGCAGGATGTTTGTGTCCTCTGCCTCGGCTAGAATTTATTTCTGTTCCTTAATTGCACTGAAAACTTTGTGGGGAGCTTAGATTTTAAGCTGCTTTTCTCCGTGGTGTGTTATTCCATCCCCAGTGCAGACAGAAAATGAGTTTGATTCAAAGACATAAGTAGTAAGGATGCAGCGGAGAATGGAGATGAACATGCAGGTAGTGGTGCTCCCATGTACCTTCCTTACTCGCCTATCTATCTGGTAGTAGTGACGACTTTAGGAAGTATTGCTCAGAAGCTGTGATGACTTGCATCATGGATTTTATTTTTTAGATTATATTCACGATGGTCCATTGGTTGTCATGGCTGTGATAGTTGATGTTGTTGGATCAAGAGAACTATCTAGAGAACCATTCAGTTGTTCAATTATATAGTCTTAAAATAAATAGGTGTCAGACAATATAATTCTACACATTGCGAAATTCCATGGTTTTTCAAGATGCGATCTGCTTTCCAAACCTTTAAAAGAAAAATGTATTCTGTTTATTTTCTTTCTGCACTCTGGAGGTAGATAAACATGGGTTTACAAGCATGGTCCCTGGACTTCAGGGTTTAAGTTATGAAGCGAGATTACGCAAATTGTCCCTTTCTTTTCTAGATCTTAGAAAGTAAAAGGGTAATCTAATTGAGGCCTTCAGGATATTGACAGGAAAAGGCAGGATGGTTAAAGATAAACCATTCCCACTCTTTGGAAATTCTAGAACCAGGGGGCATAGCATAAGAATAAGGGCCAGACCATTCAGGAGAGATGTTAAGAAAACCATTTCTGTCCAGAAAGAGTAGGGGAGGTTCGGAGCCAACTTTGGCAAATGGTGCCGATGCTAATTAATTTTAAATCTGAGTGAGACAGTTCTTTTCTTAATCAATGGATATGAGCCCAAGGTAGGCAAATGCGGATAGACTACAGCTCAGCCATGATTTGATTGAATGGTAGAGCAGGTTGAAGGGGCTGAATGGTCCACTCCTGTTCCTTGTTTCCTATGTTTTCACGCAAACTCACTCACCCACTCCCTTGGACTCACTCCCTCACACACTCACTTTCACATACTCATGTAATCAATCACTCACTCCCTCACTCGTTCACGAACTCTCTCACACACTCACTCAATCTTTCACTCCCTCTCACACTGCTTCAGTCCCTCACTCAAACACTGACTTTCCCACACTCACTAGCTCAATCACTCAATTTCATTCACTTACTCTATCACTTTCACTGACTCACTCACTCACTCACCAAGTACATATAACTATAAGTCAGTTTAAAATTTATTTTGAAATCAGTGACATATAAGATAATTTCTTTGGGGTTCAGGGAAGTTCAATAACGTTTTATAACGTTCAGAAACGTTTCAGGAAATTTCTGATCCATGGAATTTTTCCTTGGCATTGTTCAACTTCTATCTTTATATTTTTAGCTCAAAACCGACCCTATCAAGGAAGGACAGAAAGCAACTTCGAGCAAAATGCGATTATGTCCAACATGTTGTGGTTGAAAAAAGGGTAACTATTGCCATTCATTGATTCCCTTCACTGATTCTAAAATTGTCCTTGTTTTCCCTATGATTTATCTCAATCAAATTCCAAAGGAATAGGTGTGCATTTGTGCAATTGATATCACTACATATTCAATACGCAGGGTTACGCTTCTTGGAGGAGGGTGGCATTTAAGAATGAGATTAGGAGAAATTTATTCTTTCTGAAGGTTGTGATTCTTTGGAACTCCTTGTCAGAGAGAGCTGTGAGGATGGGGCCAGAGGACAAAGGGTTTGGGAGAGAGGGTGGGCGAGGGGGGAGGAGTGGGAGGTGGTCGTTTGCAGGGAAGAGTATTTTTAAGACTGAGAAAGGGAGTTTCTTCAATAGTTGTGGAAACCAAGTGTTATGGGAAAAGGCTGGAAAGTGGACACAAGGAATATCAGAATACCCGATAAGATGGTATTGATTGGCAGAGCAGACTCAAGTGGCCGAATGGCCTACTCCAGTTGCCATTTCTTATGCTTTTGTGGTCTGAGATCATTACTTCTAGCATCTCTACTTTTTCAGGAACATCTTTATGAGATGTATCTCCAACAGTGCATATCGGAAGAGGAAATAGATTAAAACAACAGATTTTTGCTGGAGCCTGCATGAAAAATCTGACATGATGCAAGTTCTAGATCCGTACTTTAATGAAAATATGTTACAAATACAAAAGTAAACTTGTCACCATTCGACAGAAACCAGGTCGTCAGGCCTGTCATATGCACTTGACTGTTCAATCCACTATTTCGAGCTTTGTCTTCTTGTGTGCAGAAAAATTGTAATGAGAATTTCTGACCCTTCTCTGTCTGTTTTATCAAGCATTTCCACATATTTCATTCTTCTGTTTGACTCGGGGTCATAGTTGGCCACCACTCTAACCATCAAATCTGAAAGTCAACGCCTCCCGGAGCTCATAAATTATCAATTTTGGACTCAATAACAAATTTTAGAAAATGCAACTGTTTTTCTCACCACTTTATAAATTTATAGTCCTCGCCATGTCATTAACGAGAACTGCAATCATGGGCTTCTCGAGCTATTGTTTTAATAAACTTTATGAATGGTTCTTTGTGCTCTATGTCTGCATATGGATTTTCAAACATATGGATGTGTCTTACATTTCTGGTACAATGGGGTCGATGCATTCTAGTAACAGTGCCAGGTTGCTTTTCTGCTCATGAGTTATTATTCATTTCAGGTGAAAATGTGCTGCTCCTTTGAGGCACTGTGTGCAAAGCATTTCTGGTAATGGAGCACAATGGAAATCTGTAACAGAGCTATGGGAACAGGCTTGCTCAGCAAGTGTGCTCTTAAAGAGCCTACTTTGAGGTTAAATTTAACTCCAGTGATAAAGTTATTTCAATCCATAGAGACTGTGACAGTGTGTCCTGTGAGGTGTCGTCTCACTACATAAAATATGAGAACAAACAATTTCATTAGGCCCAGCGTGCCTCGTCCATCATTGTAGGTCATCATCGACATCCAGGCAGCTTTGTCAAGAATGCGCCCATCACATATCCCTTGATGCCATTCATATTCATGAATATGTCAATTTATGTCTCGAAAACGTTCCATGATTGAACTTACAGAGACCTAAATGACCTCAATTACAGGAGGTTATAGACACACTGGTCAGATATTTGCAAATGGAATTTAATCTGTATAAACGTGAGGCAAGAAAACAAAGTAAGAGAAATAGCAGGATCCTTGGAAGCACTGACGTTCAGAGGGATCTTGTTATGTAAGGACACCAGTCCTTGAAGTTATCAGGAAAGATGGAAGAAGTGGATAAGAAGGCATTTGGTGTACTTGCTTTTGTTAACCAAGGCATAGAGTTTAGATTTATGCTGGATCTGTATAAAAATTTGGGTAGGTCAAGTCAGAGAATTGTATGCATTGTAGGAGGGATCTGATTGCACTGAAGAGAATGCAGAGGAGGTTTGCCATGATGTTCCCAGGGTGGACAGTTTGCGTTATTACGAGAGATGGGACATACTGGAGTTGTTTTCATCAGAGCAGAGGGTATTGAGAGGAAACATGCTTTCAGTGTATAAAGGGGCACAGGTCTGTGAGACAGGAAGAAAATTCACCCCTTGTGGAGGATTAATGACCAGGTGGCATCAACTTAACTTAAAGGTAACGGCAGGGGATATGGAGGAAATTTGAGGAACATTTCTCATCCAGAGAGTGCTGGGAGTCTGGAACTCACCGCCTGTAATTGTGGGAGAGGGAGAAACCCTCATCACATTTAAGAATTATTTAGGTTCACACTAGTGATGCCAAGGTATACAAGGCCATTGGCTAAGTGCTGCAAAATGGGATTAGAATAGGAGGTTTACGAGGTTGTTTTCGGCCCGTGCAGACACAACAGGCTGAAGTGCCTTTTTAGACGACAACAGGACACACACCCTGACACGTAAGCACCTACACACACACACACACGTAAGGAGGCTTAGACAAAGTCATCCCCTTCCCCTCCCCCCACCACACATTCACATGTACACTCTCTCACACACTGAAAATCCATGCCGAATGGCATTATGTGTCTACCTACAGCACGTGGACTGCAACAGTATCAGCTCAGTATCACCGTCTCAGGAGTAACGAGGGACGGGCAATAAATGCTGATGAGCCAGCAATGCCTATGTCCCAAGTATGAATAAAAAATGCACTCACACTTAGACACACACTCACATACCGAAAATTACATACAGGCAGACATCAACACACACAACTGCAATATACAGACAAGCACAGATGCACACAAAAAGACTACCATGCACACACCCACACACACACAGAAAGGCAAACACATAAGACTGTAATGCTGAATGTTTTAGTTTATTTCTTTATTCCCCGACTACTGTACTTAAGATTTTGTATTGGTACTTTGTAACTAAGATGGAACAGTGTCTGGTGATGTTATACACTTTTCATTATTTTTTTTTTTCCTGTACTTGAGTACACGGGACAGGAAAATTTAAATCTAAATCTAAATTTAAATATCAATGCTGATCTACGCAGCAGCATACAGCAATCCATGGACAAAGAGTATACAAACAGATACTTACACTCCATGCACTCAGACTTAAAGACACAAAGTCCAGCAGAAGAGCCGCATTACAGTTGGTCAATAAGCTGTAAAGTTGCTAAACGAGGGGCCGAATGGATTCTCCATGGCATTGTGGGTGGCCATAGATGATGCTAATCTGTGTAGGGCACTCTGTGATTGGTTAGGACTGGAACCATCGATGTCCTTGTTCCTGGACTTTTCAGGTTGGACCACATTCTTGGATTGCCTGAGGCAGTTGTCACTCAGAGACTATTGCCATCAACTGGACAGGGGAGAGGCGGGTCAGCCTTAACAAACTTCCCATCGGTTGTGCCAGCTACTGGTCAAAGTTCAGCCTTTGTCCCGAGGTGGCTGGTATAACAGGTCAGCTTCTTGCTTAGCCAGTGCTCTGAGATCAAAGTTGAGCGTCGGTTTATCTTTTGTATCAGTCTGTGGCTTCAGTGATCTGATTGGCAGGCCTCAGTCGCTTTATTTCTTCATTAATCGAATACTTGCTGTGACAGGATATTTCAACATCTTCTCGATCTGCTCTCGAAATTTGGACTGAGTCAACCCATAAATGAAGGTATTTATGCTGCAATTTAGATTGAGCAGCATCCATCCAATTTGTTGAAATATAAATTCAGAAAGTGTGTAATCTGCAGGATTTGTTCCTGTAATTTTAGAGTATAAGAATTCGATAACATACACTGACCACAAGACAATGAAGCTGCCCGATATGGTGAAGAGTAAAATGACAGACTTCCTTCTACTCTCCATCTCTGGGTCTCGAGAATTCTTTGCATTGCTCTGACCTCTCAGTCCTTTACGTACTCGAATAGTTACTAAAATGTGTTGGACTGTCAGAGCATTGATTAACAGAATTAAAGTGAATGGGAGCAAAGGGGTTAAAATCCGATCAAACCAATCAAATCCCACCCATCCGGGATCAGCATAATAGCTTGGTTTCACAGTACAGAGCCACGGGACACTGTCAATTATCATCAACGGTTCAAATGTAAAGTAGTATGGGATGTTTCTTAAACAGAGCAGGATGCAGGTTACTGTGAGAACCAAGGCTGCAGTTTTCCCGGTGCAATATTTCATTTTCAGCTTCTGGCAACAAATGGCCACAAATCGATCAAAGGAGAAAGCGACAGTGAACCAGACAGAACAGTCTGTAGTTGCAGAAGCCAGTACAGTTTTGAGACTACACACAGGGGCAATATCCAGGAATGTCCCTGGGAAATAATAAAAGCTGATATGCCACAGTACAGCATTTATCATAATGACTATGAGATCCGCCAGTGCCATGGCCACCAGATAGCGTGTTGTGCATGTTGAGAGGCCACACTTTCTGCGGGATAGGATCACAATTGTCAGTAAATTAGCTGTAAGAGAGGGAATGAAGAAGAATCTGGAAATGACTGAACAAAAATTTTTCATATCCAACTCAAATATTATGGTTATATTGCAAAATGAATACAGGAAAATTCAACGAAGTCGTCACTTAATCTGTGCTTGACCCTTTTCTGACGTACAAGAGAGTTGGTTATTTTGCAATGAATGTGGTTATTGCATTCCTAATGTTTCAAGCAAATAACTGTTAACTTGGAAGAAGAAGGAGCTTGTAAAATATAATAGGGGGAGGGGAAAACAAATGGCATTATTCCTGGGCCTCTTGGAAATGCACAGGAAGTGTCAAGGAGTCATAAAATCATAGAGCTATACAGCACAGAAATAGAGCCTTTGGTCCCACTCGTCCATGCCGACCAGATATCCTAAATAAATCTAGTCCCACATGCCAGTATTTGGACCATATCCTTTCAACCCTTCCTATTTATATCCCCAACGGAATTCCTTTTAAATGTTGTAGTTGTAGCAGCCTCCACCACTTCCTCTGGCAGCTCAGTCCATATGTGCAGCACCCGCTGCATGAAAAAAGATGCCTCTAAGTTCCATTTTAAATCTTGCCCCTCTCACCTGCGCCCTCTAGTTTTGGACTCTGAGGGTCAAATGTTTAGTGTCATTGTGTTGTGACAAGGATATCAGGATGGACAATGTGACAGAAAGACATGAATATGGGGTGGCGTTGAACTTGCTGTATGTGGCAGGTATGTTGGAGGATGCGACATATAATCATTTCAGTGGCAGTACAATGGGAAATTGTAACAAAGAAAAGTAATATGACAGAGCTGCTGTGAAAACATCTTAATGACGATATTCAGCTTAGGACATATTATGTAGTATACATGTAAAAAAGGTAACGACAAGGAGGGTAAATGGAAAAATGGATAAAAGGCAAAAATATTGACTCTGTAATTAAACAGGCACAAAATTGAAATATGATAAGTGAATTTATGGCACAAATATTGCTAAATAGATCCAACAGAATAACCATTAGATAGACATACCTTTAAGGAAATCAAGCTGAAAACTAAATATTCAAGGGTATGTGAATTTTCAAAAGGACAAGTTGGAAGCAAAGAATGGTGGAGTAGTTTCATTAATATGGGCATTAATATGTACGATAGCAAAAACTGAATTTGGTTGACATGATATAGAATCCATCTTACCTGAGTGGAGACAGGACATACCAAGGACAAAGAAAATACTGGTAAGTGGTAAACAATGGGACTGCTGGAAGCAGCTAATCTGTTGGTCAGTACATTAATGGTGGGTGACATTAATTATCAGGTAGATTGGGAGAGTAAAATTGGTGAAATTAGACATAAGAAATATCTCATAGTGATTTGTTGTGGTTTGTTTCCCGGAGTACTATGTTGGGGATGCAACCAGGGTTTAAGTTATCTTTGATATGATAATGAGTAATGACGCAAGCTTAATAAATGATCTTAGATTTAAATGTCCATTGGGAAACAATAAGCATAAAAATATTGAATTTAGATCATGTTTTCAGTGTGAGAGTGAGTACAATGTGCTAGAAACAACTCTGTTTAATCTCGAAGGGTCAATGACATTGAGACAAAGGCAGACTTTGCTGGAGTAGCTTGGGAAAGAAGGCGAGCAGAAGAGAAAGTTGAAGATACATTAAGAGAAAAAGGAAATAGTTCATGACTCACAGCAAAAAATATATCCCAATGAGGAAGGGGACAATCCAATTACAGTTAACCAAAGAAGGTAAGAGCAATTTCAAACCTTAAGAAAATACCATACAATGCAGCAAACATTTGCAGAAAACCAGAGAATTGAGAACGAAATATGTTCAAAAATTAATAAAGAACAAGAAAATAAACAATGTGCACAAGCAATCAAGTTAAAGAAAAATGCGTGGTAAGACCTTCTTTAAATAAATATATAAAAAAAGAAGAGAGAGGAAATAGACATAATAGCTATCAGTAGAGAAGAATTACTCAGAAACCTCATGGACATAAATGGTGATATGCCTGTGTCACAATATTTTAGTCACATTCTAGGATCCGAGGTTTCAACCTGATCTGAGCTTGCCAACGGGTCAGTGCAGGGTCAGTTTCTGGAGGAGCGTTCAGCAAAGTCGGAATAGTGTCAATGACCTTCTGCATTTCACCAGAGTGAGTGCACCATCTTTTCTCCAATATCTCAAACTTACTCTATCACTGACAGACCACCACCTCCCATGAAATCTCATGCTCTACCATTCGCACGATTGCCAGCAACGTCTACCCAAGTCAGTCTCAACCTCCCCAACCCCCGAAACCACTCACGTCGTATGCCCTCTGTACTGCCCACTCACTGACTAAAGAGAAAGCTTCTTGGATTAGTGAATGCACGAAATGACATATCAAGACGTAATGATTGAGTTCAATTCGACACTGGCAGATACTTCAAGTGAGAATGTGGTCAAAGGGATCAGATATCGAACTCCACTCAATGATCCACGCTCAATTCGTCGTTATTCTGAATTACACTGAAACTTTAACATTGAAAGTTTAATTTGTCTGCTTCATTAATGTAATAATTTGATCATTCAGAAAGCCTGTGCGTTGGAAGTGCTGGTTTATAAACAGTTGTGGATGTGGGGCATAAACACAAACATAATTCAAAATTATTAACTTAACCAAACAGTGTTAGTTTGTGTGCATTTATAAGGGTGAACATTCGATGAGCATGGAACATTGTGCATCACACAGTAATAGCAGAGAGCAGCTTCACAGATTCACGCAATTTCACTGATTATCGTCACTTACCAGGAACTCCAATGACAGCAAGAATCATGTAATATATTTTCAGGACGTCATCAATTGGACAAGACATTTCCAATGTGTATTCTGTCTCAATCTGAGCTGCAGACAGTTTCTCGCGGAATTAAACAATGATGAGTTCAATTCCCCAACCCTTTCATTTGTGGCCTGTGAGATCACCACTCCAACCCCTACCCCGGAGACATTGATGTTAAAAACATTTTCGACTTCGTGAAGAAACAGATGATGACAGCAAGTTAATTGGCTTTTTCTTGGGGGATTTTCTTTCACTACTGAAACTCAGTTATTCCATTCTATTCAAAAGAATTAAATCATCAACAAAACAGCATCAGCGTCCTTCCAGGAATGGTACTTCTCCTTCAGTATTGATCAGTCCCATCACCAGACCTCAGAGTGTTTCACTGATGTGCTTCACTCACATGGGCCATTGCGTCATTCCATTCCACGTGTCTGAGTCGCTCCGCCGCCCCCTGCACCCCACCAACCTCTTCTCGGCTATTCTCTCACAATGTGGGACAACCCTACTATTTTAAACCTTTTTCCGCCTCAAATCAACGCCCTAAATAACACCAAGCAGCAGACGCAAATGGTAAGGTAACACATACTTCCTGACTGAGAGTAAATCCAACCACTACAAACACTACAAATATATACTACTGCCAATTGGAAGAGGAGCTGCAACCGCTGCAGACCCCCCAACAGATACAGATATCCCAGCAGATACATATATCCCAGCAGACACAGACACCCCAACAGATACAGATATCCCAGCAGATACATATATCCCAGCAGACACAGACACCCCAACAGATACAGATATCCCAGCATATACAGATATCCCAGCAGATACAGGTCCTCCCCAAAAGGTACAGAGACCCCAACAGATGCATTTAACCCCCAACAGGTACCGAGACCCCAACAGATACAGAAACCCAAAGATACAGATATCCCAAGAGATACAGGTCCTCCCCAAAAGGTACTGAGACCCCAACAGATGCATATAACCCCCAACAGATACAGAAACCCAACAGATGCAGATATCCCAGCAGATACAGACAGCCCAGCAGATACAGGTCCTCCCCAAAAGGTACTGAGACCCCAAAAGCACATGATAAGAACATCACATTTAATAAATCCTTGTTCGTTCAAAAATTAATACATTGCAAAAAAAAAGTGACGAGCTGTTGAAACATTTTCCCCTTTCACTCACCTTAACTAGGGCGCAAGAAACAGACTGGAGAAAATAGATCATTTTGGACAGAATGACAAGAGGGTTCAGATTGCTCGTATCATTATTGACACGGAGGTAGTGCATGAACATTGAACCACTAAACTTCATTCTTAGAACAGGCGTGTGCGCTAAATTAACTGCTGTTGCCGTGGAATACCACCGGGCCCAGTTATTGCTCACACGTTTGTTGCTTACATGAGAGTGCATATTTGACGGAAAAACCAACTGTCCCATACCCCTGACAATATTTAGAGGGCCCTTTTACAATATTTCACATTCGTATCAAATAATTTCTTTACAAAGGATAGCAAACACTTCCCCCTACTGTCAAATTCACGATTCAAGTGAAGCAATCAAAAGTGCTCCCCTTTCTTGATAAATGTAGCAATCCCAGGACAGACTCAGCACGGGATTAGATACAAAGTAAAGCTCATCAACACTGTCCCCATGAAACACACCGAGGACGGGGACAAGATGTGGTTAGATGCAGAGTAAGGGTCCCTCTACACTATCTGCATCAAATACTCCCAGGATAATACAACATGGGGTTAGATACAGAGTAAAGCTCCCTTCTCACTTTTCCTATTTAACACTAGCCAGAGCAGGAGCATCACGAGGTTAGATACAGTGTGAAATTCTCTTCACACTGCCCCAATCAAACATTCTCAGGACAGGGACAACACACGATTAGATGCAGAATAAAGCCCCCCTACATTTACCCCATCAAAAACTCCCAGTACAGTGTCAGCACAGAGTTAAATGCAGAGAAAAATTGACTCTACAGTGTTCCCATCAAACACTCCCAGGACAGAGACAGCACAGGGTCAGATGCAGATTAAATCTCTATCTGTGTTTTTGGAATTTCCTGCTTGTTCCCTATGACCCTTAACTCCCTGACGGATTAAAAATCTGGTTATCTGAGACTTGAATACAATTCATGACCCAGCCTACACAGCCATCTGTCATAAATAATTCCAAACATTCAACCTCTGAGAGAACACGTTCCTCCTCATCGCTGTCTTAAATGAGTGAATACTTTATTCTCAGAATGTGTCCTGTGCTCTGAGGCTCTCCCACAAGGGGAGACAATGTCTCCCTGACAAGTTCTGTAAGAATCTTCTTTGTTTTAATAAGGTCACCTCTCATACTTCTCAATTATAACGAGTACGGGCTCAACGTACTCAACCTCTCCTCATAAGATAGTCCCTCCATACCCAGGATCAACCAAGTGAACCTTCTCTGGATGGCCCCTAATACCAGTCTATCTTTTCTTAAATAAGGGACTAAACTCTTCACAGAATTCCAGCTGTGGTCTGAGTGGTGCCCACTGGAGTTTTCGTAAAACCTCCCTACTTTTATACTCCATTTCCTTCGAAATTTACCTTGAATGGAAGCTTTTATCCACTCACTTAACCTCTCTATATCACTCTGCAGACTTTTGATGTCAGCCTCATCATTGTTTTCCAATTTAATTTTGTGCCATCTACAGACCTGGCGATAGTACATCTACTTTCCTCACCCAAGTCATAGATATATATATTTTAAAAAATTATGGTCCCAGCACTGATCCCTGTGGCAATGTGTGACAACAAGGTGCAGGGCTGGATGAACACAACAGGCCAAGCAGCATCATAGGAGCAGAGAGTCTGTTTGTTAGAGGTCGCCATCTGAAAATGCCCACTTATCCGAACTCTTTATATTCTGTTAGTTAGCCAACCATCTATCCATCTAAATTGACTACCTCCAACACTAATTTGCATCATTCCATGGGGTTTCAAGAAACTGTTGAACGTACTAAATACATCAAAGGCTCTGAGACCTGACAGTATTCCGGCAACAGTCCTGAATGCCTGTGCTCCAAAGTTCTCTGCACCCATGACGAATCTTTTCTGTTGCAGTTCTGACCCTGGCAACTATTCAAAAATGGGAAAGATCAGCTAGGCATTCCCTGTACACTCAGAGCAGCGCAAATCCAGTCGGGACAATTAACTCTCCAACAGCCTTCTCTCCATCAGTACTAGACTGGTGGAGAGTGCCATCAACAGTGTAATCAAACAACACCTGCTTGGCAATGAACTGTTCCTGACACTCAGTTTGAGTTCCACGAAAGGCCAGCCAGCTCATTCCAGTCGAGTTTGGATAATACATAAAGCAACAGGTACCAGGAGTGAGGCAAGACTGAAGTTAAGTGGAATGCAGGAGGGTAACTCTCATCTGGTTGGAGTCCTATCTGGTTGGCAAAAGGGCAGAAGATTGGAGATTTTTAACATCTGGAGGGTTTATTAGTGGAGACCTCACAGGTCAGTACTGGGGCGCTTGCATTTCCTGATATGCATTAATGCTGTGGATCGTGGTAAGCAGGGGACAGTTTGAAACTTTGCAGGTGGGAAAAGAACAAAAATGAGGGAGCAGAGATTGAAAGTGATTTGCAAATGAAGGGCAGGGTGATAGGAGGGAAAATCTTCTTTCACCCAGTGAGTAGTTAGGGTCTGGAAGGCACTGCCGAGAAATGTCCTGGAGACAAGTCCAAATGAGTCATTTAAAAGGGCATTCCAAAATTATTTGAATAGAATTGTTGTGCATGAATCGAAGGAAAAGACAGGAGATTGGCACTCTACTGGCCCGATGCTCAAGTGGGTTCAAAGAACAAGACGAAGAACAGCGTCACAGCACAGGAACAGGCCATTCTGCCCTCCAAGCCTGCACCAGCGCATTTTGCCCTTCCTTATTAAAACTGTTTTCACTTATAGGACCCCTGTCTCTCTATTCCCTTTCTATTCATGTATTCGTCCACGTGTTTCTTAAATGCTGTTATTCTGTCTGATTGCCCACCTTCTCTGGTGGCACGTTTCAGGAACTCACCACCCTTGGTGTGAAAAACGTGCCTCATACATCTCTTTTCAACTCTCCCCATCCTCAAACCTTGAACCTGTGTCTTCAAATAATTGTCCCCTCCAAGCTTGGGAAAAGCCTCATACTTTACACTCTATCCATGCCATTCACAATCTTATAAACTTGTATCAGGTTGCCCCTGATCCTTCTGAATTCCAAAGGACAGGAAGCCAGCTCTCCAACATTTCCTCATAGTTAAAATCCCCCATTCCAGGCAACATCCTTGCAAACCTTTTGTGTACCCTCTCCAAAGCATCCACATTGTTCTGGTAGCGTAATGATCAGAACAGTATGCAATATTCCAAGTGTGGCTTAACTAAAGCTCTATAAAGCTACAGCATAACTTATCTATTCTTATCAACAGCAGCAAAATAATGAAAAGAAAACATACCAGAAAAGATCAGCAGATCTGGCAGCATCTACGAAGACAAATCAGAGGTAACGTATTGGGCCTGATACCTTTCCTCAGAACAGAGGAAATTCTGAAGCAATTATGATTTACAGCATCCGCTTTTCTTTTGGTGTCTATCCTTATACGCAGTGCCACTTCCAATGAACGCAACCATGCCATAGGCCTTTTTACTCTTTATATACCTGCGCTGCCACCTTCAATGATTTTTGGACCTGCATAACCAGATCCCTTTGCATATCAATACTCTTAAGGGTTCTGCCATTCACTGTATAATTTCCACCTGTACGTGACCTTCCAAAATGCATCACCTCACATTCATCCAGATTAAACTGCCAATCCTGTCTGTCGTTCAGCCAAGTCTCCATAATCGCAACAATATCACAGTTCCTGTTCAAAGGCAATATAGACTTTTGTCGTTTGTCCCAAGATAAGTTAGGTAAGCTTCCTGCCTTGTCCATTTTCGACCCAATAAACATATGGGCATTAATAGAATAACGTGTGTTCATTTGTGTAAAATAAATCGTGTTCATTTGTGTTATAGAGACCGTAAGAACTGCAGATGCTGGAGTCAGAGATAACGCAGTTTGGAGCTGGAGGAACACAGCAGGTCAGGCAGCATCAGAGGAGCAGGAAAGTTGATGTTTTGGGTCAGGATCCTTCTTCAGAAGCTCCACACTGTTATCTCAGTTGTGTAATACACGTGTGTTCGTTGTATAGTAGACGTGTGTTTATTGATGTAATAAATCTGTGTTCATTTGTGTAATCGATGTGTGTTCTTTTGCATGAAAGACGTGTGTTTATTGCGTCAAAAAATTTGTTCATTTGTGGAATAAACTCATGTTTATTTATTTAATGTACGTGCGTTAATTTGTGTAATAACTTATGTTCATTTACATAATTAGCACGTGTTCTATTGCGTAATTCGCTTCATTTGCGCAGTAAATGTGTGTTCGTGTAACTGAACCCGAAATATTAACTGCTTCTGTCTCTGCACAGAGACTGCCAGACATGCTGAGCTTAATCAGCACTTTCTGTTTTTGTTTGTCAGATCCTACATTTGGTGAGTAAGAGAGTTAGCCACACAAGTCTTTTAATAGATAGAATCTAGCATTGCATTGTTGCGATAAGCATTCAACTGAGTTTACTGTGTTGTAGTTCACTTTTTCTTCCAGGCAGAAGCAGTCTTAAACAAGCTCTCTGCTGGACAGCCGGCGAGATCGTTCTTTAAAATTGGTCACCGGTGATGTTGCCATAAGAGAGAAACACCTGATGGTGGTTTAACCTGCGGGTCAGCATGCCTCAGAGAAAGGGATAGGCCTGCATGGAAACCTCAGCCGGGGCAGGAATTGAACCCATGCTGTTGGCGTCACTCTGCATTGTGAGCTGGCCAACTGAGCTCACCAAGTCTATTGGTCAGTCAGGAATTGGTATATACATTCCACTGTATTTGCTGCTCATATTCGCTGGTCTGTTCTATATTTGGGGGAGACAAAACACAGACTGGGCGACCGACTTGTGGAACAACTGTGTTTTGCCAACGAGCGTGACCCAGAACTTCCATTTGCCTGCCATTTTCAGAAGCCACTGTGCTCCCTGGCCAACATCTCCATCTCGGGCTTGCTGCAGTGCTCCAGCAAAGCAGAGTGCAAGCTTGAAGAACAACACCTCATTTTCCACTGGGGGACTCTTCCAGCTTCAGAACTCAAGATCAAATTCAATGAATTTAAAGGCAGAGCAACTTATTCCAATGACTTTTACCCAGCCCCAGCACCCCCGTCCTTGTCATCACGCTGACTGCTTTCATCACAATCAACCCAATTTCAAACTCTAGTGATCCCCGTTAGAATCTTTTCTTTCTCCCTTTATCTGCCCCATTACTGCTCTCTCTGTCTCTCTGGTCTCCATCTCCACCTATCAGTCACTCAACCGCCCTCTGTTACCTTTCCTTCCCACCTCTATATTCAGCACAAATACTGCCTTTCCTCTCTGCAATAAGTTCTGAGAGGGGTCACTCAATCTGAAACGGTAAACCTTGCTTTCTGTTCACAGGTGTTGCCTGACTTGCTGTGTTTCTCGGGAAATTTCTGGTTTGGCTTTCCAACATCCACAATTCTTCAGCTTTGTGTTATGCTGGTTCGTTCTCATTTTGTAAATGCCAGAGAAGTCACTGATCGTGAATGAGAAGAGTCAAATATATTACCAAATACATCACAAAGGTACATGAAGGAATGGAGCAACAGATCCAGCAGAAGCGAAATTCAGCAGAAATTGACGACAAAGTTAATATGGAGGGTACATATGATTTGTGGAAAAAAGCCCTGTACTCTGTACAACTTCAAAGAATGAGAGACAATCTCATTGAACTTTACAAAATGTTTCAAAAGTAAATGTGAATCAAATGATTCCTTTGGCTGTTAATTCCATGATCAGGCAGCACAGTCTCAGGTTTAGAGGTACATTGTTTAAGAATATAAGAAATTGAGTGAGAATTCGGGCCATCATGCCTGCTCCCCCATTCAATTCAATCATGGCCTCTGGAATACATCAATAGATTTTAGTCATCCTATCTCCACAACCATGGAGCCCAGTGGGAATTAGAAATCTATTAACCTCTGCCTTAAACATAATCAAATGCTGAGTTTCCACAGCACCCTGCCTTTGTGAATTCCAATCGTTCACAATCTTCTGATTAAAATGAAGAAAAATGTCCTTTTTCACGGACCAGTTTTATTAATTGTCCTCCCGTTTCCAGACTCTCCAAACAGGGGGAATGTGCTATCTGTCTGTCCCTTAAATCGTTCTTTCACATTTCAATGAGATCACCTTCCACTCTTCAAAACTCTGGAGAATAAAGGCGTAAATTTCCAAATCTCTGCACGTAGGACAACCCCACATACCCAGGAACAAGTGTGGTGAACTTCAAATGCAGCGAAGAATGGTCAATGCCGAAGATCTGAACAAAAAGTGAAATTGCTGGAGAAACGCAGCAGATCTGGCAGCATCAGTGCGAGGAGAGAAAACGCAGAGTCAACATTTCAGAGTTAACATTGATCTAGCTGGAGAGTGACAATATGTGTGAGGTCAGTGAGGTACCTGAATAGACAATGACAATAAGAGTGAGATCACTAATGTAACTGAATGGAGAGTGACAATACCAGTGAGGTCAGTGACATAACTTAATGGACAGTGACAATACCAGTGAGGTCAGTGATGCATCTGGAAGCAAGTTACAATAAAAGTGAAGTCATAGATATATCTGGATGGACAGTTGCAGTAAAAGCGAGGTGAGAGATGCATCTGGGTGGACAGAGACAAAACTAGTGAAGTCAGTGATATATCTGGATCGAAAGTGACAGCAACAGAGAGGTTCGTGATGTATCTGGGTGGACAGTGACTGTGCGTATGTCTGTGTGTATGTCTGTGCGTGTGTTTCCGTGCATGTGTGTCTGTGGGTGTGTGTGCATGAGAGTGTACATCATTGAGAGAAACAATGTATCTCCCTGGGGTTGACGGGTCTTTATGCATATGCGTGTCTCTGCTTGTGTGTCAGACAATGTAAATCCATCAGTCCCCTGTGATCATTCGCGTGCACGCATCTCTGTGTGTATGTATGTGTTTGAAAGAGAGAGAGAGAGAGACCCTCTCATGTTTAAAGTGATACAATGTCACACTCTGCTGGACTCCCCACACCTCTGCAGAAACAACAGTGGAAACAATCGACTTAACGCGTACAATGTCAGAAAATTTGCTCAAAAACAAATATTTTCCACATCTCTGAGGGAGCACAAGTGTTTCTTCACATGAGAGTATTTGACACTGAGGGACCTCAGTACAATTTCAATCCACTCCACACCAGCCTTGTGTGTGTGTGTGTGTGTGTGTGCGCCTGTGTGTTTGTGTGTTTGGCGGGGAGGGGAAGTGGATGTGTGTGGTTTGCCTGTGTGTGCCTGGGTCTGTGTCCGTATGTGTGTTAATGTACTGTCAGTTTGGATGGTTCTGTAAGCTGCTGCCCTCCCTCTCCCCGTCTCTGATTTGAGCGTTTTTTATTGTTTACCACCCGCTGTGCAGTGCTGTCGGGTGGCTAACAGAGGGTGGCATTGTAACACTTTCAACACTTGGGAACTTGTTTGTACTACTTTGACTCTTCACCCTATGATGGGAAATTTCAAATAGGATTACATTGGAGCAGTCCATTGGAATTGGGAAACGTGATGCTGAAAAGTGGGGAGCCTAACCATTTGTTTGGTGCGTAGGTTCTGACACAATTTCGGACACCGAAACAGCTCATATGTTGGCTGCATGTGCCATTAGTCTGGCGTCTGTTTAATTGAGGAGCGAGACCACATATTTACTAGTGGAACATTTTCTGATTAACTATCCTAATTAATTTCATGAGAGCCCTCTGGATGATTTGATTTTGATAGAGACTTACAGTGAGTTCCGAGATGATAGAACTACCAAGTGGGAAATTCCATTTCTTCAATAATTCATTTGGGTTGGGCTATGATGGGAGAATCAACTCTCTCCCTTCACTGTTAGGAGGGTGATGGAATACTCCCGACTTGCCTGAATGGGTGTAACTCCAACAACACTCAACGAGCTCGACACCATCCAGCACAACGCAGCCCCAACCCGATTGGCATCATATTCACAAACATCCACTTCAAGTTTTGGCAAAGACCTGTAGCTCGGGTTCTGGGTGAGGTTGATGATTTGCTCGCCGAGGTGGCTTGTTCTTGTTCAGACGTTTCGTCACCATGCCAGGTGACATCATCAGTGGAGCATCCGCTGAAGCGATATTATTCTACTCGACTTGGAATTTATACTGTCCAGCCCGTTCTGGTGAGTAGTGTCATTTCCAGTTTTGGTTTGTATGGGTTTGTATATGGGATCCAATTCTGTATATTTGTTGATTGAATTACGGGTGGAAAACTATGCCTCTCGGAATTCCCCTGCATGTCCATGTTTGGCTTGGGCTACTACGGTTACCTTGTCCCAGATAAACTGATGGCCATCATTGTCTGAGTGTATCGATATTAAGGAGAGTTCGTCGTGGTGTTTTGCTGCTAGCTGATGTACATATGATGAACAACCTCACAAAAATTCACTCCCTCCACCTCTGACACTCAGTAGCAGCAGTGTGTAACATCTGCAAGATGCACTACAGAAATTTAACGAAGATCCTCAGACAGCACCTTCCAAACCCGCGACCACTTCCATCTGGAAGGACAAGGGCAGCAGATACATGGGAATACCACCCCCTGCAAGTTCCCCTCCGAGGCACTCATCATCTTGACTTGGAAATATATCACCGTTTCTTCAGTGTCGCTTGGTCAAAATCCTGGAATTCCCTCCCTAAGGCCGTTGTTGTTCAGCTAATAGCACGTAGACTGTAGCGGTTCAAGAAGGTAGCTCGCCACCACTATCTCAAGGGTCTACTAAGGATAGGCAGTAACTGCTGACCCAGCCAGTGATGAAACATCTCATGAGTGAATAAAAAGAAAAAGTCATGGTATGGAAATAATAGATCCATCCTGTGGGCTTCAGTGGGCAGTTTTATTTATTTATAATGCAAGGAAGTTGTGTAACAAGAGATTTTACTGTGTTATTCCTCTTAGATCTGAACCTTGGCAATGTTGCTATATAAATAAATGTGCTTGTGCAACTATTTAGGTTCTGCAGCATATAACCAACTTTACTGAAGTCATATAGAAAAAGCGAATACTCTGAAGAATCAAATCCTTGAATGAAATAATATAAGAAATATAGAACATAGATTAACCACAGGAGGATGAAGCTCCCTGATACGGTGAAGAGTAAAATCACAGATTTCTTTCTGCTCTCCATCTCTTGGTCGCTGCGATTCTCTCCTTTGGTCTCACCCTTCAGCCTCTGCCGGACTCGACTGATCACTAAAATGTGTCTGGCTGTCACAGCATTGAGCAACAGGATTAAAGGAAATGGCAGTAAAGGGGTTAAAACTGTATCAAGCCAATCTAATGCCACCCGCCAAGTCTCAGTATAGTAGCTTGAGTTCGTTTTACAGTAAAATGGCACATTGTTGATTAGCCTCATAGACTCATATGAAAAATAGAAGGGGATGTTTTTCAAACAGAATCGGGTGCATGTTGTTACTAGAACGACAGTTGCAGTTTTCTCAGTGCAATATTTTGTCTTCAGCTTCTGACAACAAATGGACACAAATCGGTCAAAGGAGAAAGTGATGGTGAACCAGACAGAGCAGTCCCTGGCTGCACGTACCAGGACCCCGATACCACTACATATAGGAGTGAGGTCCAGGAAAGACCTCCGGGAATAATAAGATTGAACTCCGTTCGGTATAACATCGGTGATAATGAGCATCAGATCGGCAGCTGCCATAACCACCAGGTAGCATGTTGTGCAAGGGGAAACACCACACTTGCCCCGGGAAAGGATAACAATCGCCAGAAAATTAACTGTGGTGGACAGAAGAGAAAAGAAGCAGTGAATTCCTGACCAGAAACTTCACCTGCCTGCTCCAGAAATGATGTGGAAGTGTCGGTGTTGGACTGGGGTGGACAAATCAGAAGTCACATGACACCAGGTTATAGTGTAACAGGGTTGTTTGAAATCACAAGCTTTCTAAGCCCTGCTGATTCATCACCTGATGAAGTAGCTACTTTCGTAAAACTTGTGATTTCAAATAAACCTGTTCCAGACAGCAACGATAAGATTTTAGCCCCAAATCCGGAGCACACTGTTTGTGGAAGTTCTTGCAGTTGAATGACTTTGAATTTTAAGACTTTTACAACCACCTAAGATTGTTCTCCAGCCCATATACTCCAAAGATAATGGGGTTTGGACAAAGGCTGAGATCATGATCCCTCCTCTCCTAGGAGAGCAGAAGGAAATCTGCTATTTTTATTGGCTGCAAGGTAACTATTTGAATGAGTGTAATAAATTCTAACCATTCTCAGCTCCAGCTCTGGCAGGTACAGAACACCATTAAAAACCTTACTCCCAGCTTACTCATAGGGCCGGTGATTGGACTTTCGATTGGACTGTCGATAAGCCAAACTCTCCCCTTCTCCTTGGATCAGGTTGCCGGTGCTCTTAGCATTTGACAAAATCCTGATAGGAACCACATCAGGACCCAGAATCAGGTCATCAGTTTCTGCATTAGATTTCGAATAAGACAACTTAATGTGTCTTACTCAAGTGCAGCATAACAGAGTATGAAGGGCTCCCTTAGTGACAACGTATGAATGTTACGACTGCTGTGACATTTCCACTGTAAAGCTGCATATTTGAACATGATAAATATCTCGAAGTGCAGGGATCAGGAGTGCAATCTGTCAAGATTTGAATTCACTGACTAGAGCCAGTGAGGAGAGAATTTCCAGACAGGATGGCAGTTAGATGAAGCTTCAAAAATCAAAATGGGGTGCATATCCCTTAATTACTTGACTTAACCAAAAACAAAATCTATCTCCGATTTAAAATGAAATACTGATCCAATATCCACTACCCTTTCTGCAAGAGAGTTCCAAATATACACCACCCTTTGTGTGTTGAAATATTTCCAAACGTCTCTCCTGAACAGTCTGTCCCTAATTATTATACTGTGCCCCCGATTGTAGAATCCCCGACGGTGGAAATAGTTCATCTTTATTGACCCTGTCTTTCCTTGTTAATATTTTGAAGACTATGAGCCGATTATCCCTTCGCCTTCAAGTTATAGTGAAAACAGGCCTCTTTTGTATAACAAAAACAGAAATTTCTCAGCAGGATAGGCAGCATCTGTGGGAGAGAAAGAAGAGCTCATGATTTGGGTCCAGTGATCCTTCTTCAGAACTAACTTGCCTGATCTCACCTCATACCTTCAAATCGCATGAAAACGGAACAGATGACAGACGTTGAGGTCAGAAAATGTTGAAGCAGCAGTGAAACTGAGAGTGTCTGTCAGTGGAGAATTGTACCGAGAATGCTGCTCAGTGAATTGCTGTCACTGGATAAGGCTGACCAATCAGTGAGCTGGAGATGTTATTTTAAAAGCATAAAACCAGAAAGCAGATCAAAACAGATTAAAACAAGTTCAACCGTTATAATGCCATACCAGGAGTGTCAATAAATGCAAGGATGGTGTAGAACACTTTCACCACATGGTCAATTGCTTGATGCATTTTTCCGTGCGAGGTGACTTGTCCCTTCAGGCAGCTGACAAGCTCTTTATTTGAAACTCTGAGCTGATGCAGTCCCAGAGACGTTGCCTTATACTGTGTGGAAGCTCCTTTGGGAAATCGAGGGTGCAGCGTTGCTCAGCTTTGTTGCTGTTTTACAAATTTCTGAATATGAAAAAAAAACTATTTACAATAACGAGTTTAATCCCGATTTTGAAGGAGTTTTGCTGCTCACTGCATCATAATGAAATAACAAAAATCAGATTTTGAAATCTGCTAGCAATAGCGCCGTTCCCTCAAACACCATGACACCATCTAAGATCACAAATTATTTCAACTGATGATGCATCGATTCACTTTATTCCAAGTATGAAAATACATCTCAGCGCTGTTCTTCTACTTTGTAGGGTAGGAACAGCCGTCTTTAAACCACAAGGTTTTTAAACAAGAAGATTTCACTCACTGATTGATATGTGATTCATCTCACACACTAATGTGTGCATTGTTGTCGAGGTCAGCATTTATTCCCTGTCCCCAATTTCCCAGGATCTCGAGTCACATGAGGATCAAGTGAGAAGAACATACACAAGCGAGAAGAACATACTGCATTTCCTGAGGAAAGGAGACTCAATGAACAAGATGGGCTTCTAACAATGGATACATCACTGGCATCACATTATTGTTACTCTCCATCCAAGAACATCACTGATTGCAGTCTTATTGGCGCTGTCCATCCAGATGCATCAATGACCACTTACCTATTGTCACTGTCCATCCAGATACACAGCTGACCTCATTCTCAGTCCAACCACATTCGGAATCTAATGTCCCCAGCTTGCATCAATACCAAATGGCAACCTATTAACATTGAACCCAAAGCCCCTCACCAGCTTTAACCCTACCCAGTCTATATCCTATCTCTTCTACCCACAGCCAAATATCAGGCTCACCTTATGTACTTACAATTTGACAGAAGCTGTGAAACTGTTCTCTTGGACCTTTCCCTTTCAGAATACGCCTATTTAACACTGTGAAAATGAGTTGTGGTTTACCTTCCTCTGACCTCACTCTTATTGTTACTGTCGCTACAGTGATCAAATGGTTTGCCATAGTCTCGTATTCTTTAGAAACCTTGTGCTCAGAGCCGGAACATCACAATACCTCAGAAACTGAAGGACATGCAATGATAATGTTCAAATGGAGTTAGATGGTTGTTCCAATGGGTGGGATTGGGAAGACTCATTGTAAGAGTTGGGACAAATGTAACTAACTGCACTGTCCCTTTGAATAGCCCACCGAGAATCGATGGCACAAGTGGCCTATTCCTGCCCTCTGGTATCCTATGATTTTGAAAGGTGGCCTCCTTCTGTGATCGTAATCTCTCTGGGGATGTGTCCCAGGGACTGGGGACTGTGACACTTGCAGTTCAGTCTCCACATGTCATTGTTCTAATGGGGCAGCTGCTGTCCCTATGCTGGAACAAGGAGCGAGGGGGAAGGCACAATCTTTCAGCTTCAAATCTGGAGCTTTCACAATACATGGTTATTGCACAAATAAACATAGGTTTATTGAACAAATGAGCACAAAAGTTTTTCGACAAATGAACACAAGTTTATAATGCAAATTAACACATGGTTATTACTCCAATGAACACAAATTTGTACTTGCGCAGAAATGAGCAAGTTTTATTGTAAATAATGTAAACATGTAAATTCAGCATGATTACTTGAATGAGCCAGAGATTTATACAGTTGAAGTTAAGTTTCAGTGGAAAATTTAACCAAAATCAAGATGGCAATACGACAAGAGACCTTACATGGTTGTTTCCCTTTTCCATCTGCAGTTCATCTGGAAATGCTGGGAAGTAGTGATTGAATTAAACTGAGTGCACTGGTAAAGACTGCACACATGGAGATACGATCAATCTCGATCTGCAGGTTCTGAAAATACTTCCCATACACTGAGACTCACACGCATCTACAGACACACATGCACATGTACTCTCTCTCTTTCACATCCACGCACAAACACTCTGTCCCCCTCTATCACACACATACTGGCACACACACATGCAAACTCTCTTTCTCACACACACACACACACACACACACACACACACACACACACACACACACACACATACAGATACTTTAAAAAGACGGGTAAATACATGTGCAAGACAAACACATGAACTCACACACATACACTGCATGACAAAAATGCTGAGACAGATACATGCACCGACATTCACATACACACAGATTCACAGAAACATGCAGACAGATGTACAAACAAGAACAGCTTCAGAAGAACACTGGCACACTGAAACAAATACAGACTCATAAAGAGACACATACAAGCCTACACTGAGACACACGCTCATCTGAGACATACAGACTCACAAGCACAGAAACTAACAGAAGGTCTGTATTATGCCTGTCACATGATATATGCTATTGCTTGGTTAGATCAGCTCTGAATCACACTCATATTTCCTAGTGACCGAGTAGTCATGCTTGACAACAGGTCTTTAAGCGGGTATTGACTGCTTGAGCACAGTTTCACACACAAACACACGTCACCCAATGATGTACACACATACAAACACACGTCACTCAGAAATGTACACACACACAAACACACGTCATTCAGTGATGAACCCTAACACATAGAGACATACTTAGCTCAGTGATGTACACATGCACAAACACATGTCACTCAGTAATATACATTAATACATGTAAACACACGTCACTTAGTAATGTACGCTCCCAGACACGAACACACATCACTTAGTGATGTATACTAACACACAATCAGACGTCACTCGCTGATGTACACTCATGGACAAGGAAACATCCCTCAGAGTATACATTCACACACACATACAATTACTGAAGGATGTAGATGGCCAAAATAGCGTTGGGATTTGCTAATATTGAACCTCCATTAAAAAACCCCTGGATGCCAGATCATTAGAGGAAATTCATACACTTTGGTCAGGGTCAAGATGCACTCCCCCCTGAACCAGAAGGGCGTCTGCATCACACACCGTTTGGGAATCAGATGCTGTGTTTTGGAGAAGGATGTGGCACATGGGATCAGGACAGCTGTTTATTTCGATGTTAAGAATCAGCAATCTAGCTGAGAAACGGAACACAAAGAATCAAATAAATAACTTGGTGTTGAATTTGTGGACGAGTTCAATTCTTGATGAGAATGTTGAGCCAATGATATTTTGACCCTGTTGTACCACAGTCAAGAGTTCAGTGTTGTGTGTGTGTGCGTGTGTGTGTGTGTGTGCGTGCGTGTGTGTATGTGTGTGTGTGTGTGTGTGTGTGTGCGTGTGTCTTGGTTTGTGAGTGTATAATGGAGGCGGCTTCAACTGAGTTTAACACTGCCTCTGCTCAGATTATATCTGCCCTTCATAAATTTGACTGTGAGATCATTGAGAGAGTTACCCACGCTGTTCTTGTCCTGGGAGTGTTTGGAGATATTTTGGTAGTATACTCTGAGGTTCACTTGATTGAAGTTACTAGCTGTGATGAACAAGGCCTCGGAGTATTCCCTCTTAATTCGCTTTGTAGCAGAGTATATTTCGTCAAGTGAACTCTTCACTTTAGCGTGGGATGGGATGTAGGCCGCTATCAGGATAGTGGAAGTGAACTCGCCAGGCGGATACTCGGGATTGCACTACAGTGTTAGATATCAGAGATAGTAGGAACTGCAGATGCTGGAGAATCTGAGATAACAAGGTGTAGAGCTGGATGAACCCAAGCAGCATCAGAGGAGCAGGAAAGCTGACGTTTCAGGCCTAGAACCTTCTTTCTGAAGAAGGACCTTGGCCTGAAACTTCATCTTTCTTGTTCCCCTGTACTGCTTGGCCTGCTGTGTCCATCCAGCTCTACACCTTGTTAACACTGTTAGACATTCTGGGTTGTTGTAGTCAGGGTCCCCACGTCTGAGCACCAGGAGGTGTTGATTAGGAGGCAGACCACACCACCCCTTACTTTGCTTGATGACGCTGATTAGTCCACGTGCTGTGTAGTGAAACCTTCCGTTTGCAAGGCACAGTCAGGTGTAATATGAGTGAGCCATTCCTGTGTAAAACAGAGCACACAGCAGTCACGTTGGTTCAGTCTCATCTGGCAGCCAGTGCCTCTCCCACCTTTCCCGGTAGGGTGTCTGCAACTGGTCGATACCAGGCATCGGTGATGGAAGCCTGCTGCTCCAAAAGGTATTTGTGTGTTCCTGATGGGCTCCTGGGTACAGGTCACGGCCACAGGCTGTCCAGGGGATCTTGGAGTTGTTGCTTCAGGCTTTAAGGTTGTCTCGTCCCCTCAAGGTCGGGTCTTGTTCCTGGGTTAGTCAGGCCTCTTCGACTTCGGAGCAGGTATCCTCAGTGATGGGTCATTGCGAGGTCAGATTTACTCCTGGACTGGTCAGATCTTGGTTCCGTGTTTCCTAGAGGTCAGGAATGTCGGGCCTGCAGCTCCCGAAGGAAACTGGGAGGTTTCTGTTCAATCTGGGCTGGCAGGTCCAGTGTCGATCGAAGAATCTGCAGACCTTCAAGCAGGTTGAAAAGAACACTGTTCGCAATTGTAACCGAGTTAGAATTGAGTTTTAAAAGAGCAGAATGGTTGTCAGACATGTAAGAATAAGATCTGCTGTCCTAAGCTCGCAGAGAGTCACATTGCTTCAGCGCCATCTTGGCAGAGGGCAAGGGAATGGAGTGGGTGGCTGGAGTACAGTAACCTGGCAGTGTATGTCAGGCACAGGTACACTGATTTAGAAGGCACTGGGCAAGCTGCCCTTGAGAGCAAGGTCATGGGTGAGCTGAACGCCCAGGATGAGGTTGCCAACGACAAGGTCATAGTTGATAGCTCAGTGAGGCAAGTCAATGTTCTGCCAGCACTGATAGCCCAGCAGCTCCTGCAGATCACGCTGTTGTTGCCAGGGGCACTCCTAAAGTCCAGGCAGGACCAAAGCCACTCAATGTCTGCCGCATGGGCTGGCGCCTTTTTTTTCTTTATTTGTTCACAGGATGAGGGCATCGCTGGCCAGGCAGCGTTTATTGCCCATCCGTAATTGCCCAAAGGGCAGTTTAGTCAACCACATTGGCTGTGGGTCTGGGGTCGCATGTAGGCCAGACCAGGTAAGGATGGCAGTTTCCTTCCCTAAATGACATTAGTGGTGGGATTCAAACCCGGGTCCCCAGAACACCTATAAGAGGCCGGGCTCTTGACGGCCACCCAGCAGACGCACCTCGGCCAAGCCCCGGCGCAGGACACGGGGCTCCAGCAGTGGTGGGTACCAGCGGCAGTTCTAGGACCACAGTGAGTCCTGCATCCGCTGGAAATCGCCACAGGTGCTCGCCAGCCCAGGCAGAAAGAGACGAGGGCTGTCCTCCCCCTCCTCCTCCCTGCCGCCATGACATCTCCCTCTGCTCCCGGATCTACAGAAGGCTGGACGGGGCAGCCGGGCCTGCAGAAGGTGCCCAGGACCCAGGCACACTCTCCCCCTCCGCCGGCCCCGGTCCTGACCCAGAAGATGTTCACCCAGACCAAGCCCTTCCTCTGGTTCATCTTCTCTGGGCTGTGGCCCAAGGAAAGAAATTCTGGAGATGTCCCTCGGGGCATCTTAAGGTCAAAAAACAGACGTCTTACGAGCCGTGGGTCCCTATCGTTCTTCTCTCTCACACACACAGAGAACCTCCTCCTCCCATATCCACCCACTGCCATGAACGGATGTCCACCTGCAAGAAGCATTGCACGCGTTCATCAACCCTCTTCCCCTCCCATCCCACTGTAATTGCCCCACTCTTCAGCCATAGAATCAATCATCACAGAAACAAATCCTTTGCTCCAACTCCTCCATGCTGACTACATTTCCCAAGCTAAGCTAGTCCCATTTACCCACATTTGATGTTTGACTGTGGGAGACATCATAATGCACACCCTATCCTTCACCAAGCCACCACGATTGCCGCTTCCACACCTATGCACTTGACCCTGATCCCCACCCATTCTTGGTCAATGGACTGCAGGAAGCAATGTAACCACCAACGTTCCCATCCAATGCCACTATCCTCTGTTCCCCTGGTTCTCTGGATGCCGGGATGAGATGTTTGGCTGCAGGAGGCACTGCAAGTTAAACGCCCTGCCTTTCCTTCCACCCAATTTCACTGCAATTGTCCCCAGACCGCAGGAGGCATCAGAATATATCCACCAATCTGCCCCCTCAGCACTCCACCACAACTGCCCCGTATTCATGGACCTTGATCAGATGAGTCAACGGACTGAGGAGTGCCAGATGGATTTTAATTTAGATAAATGTGAGGTGCTGAATTTTGGTCACATAAACTAGGACAGGACTTATATACTAAATGGTAGGGCCCTTGAGAGTGTTGCTGAACAAAGAGACCAAGAGGTGAAGGTGCACAGTTCCTTGAAAGTGGAATCACAGATAGACAGGTTGTACAAAGTGTGTTTGGCACGTTTGCCTTCATTGGTCAGAATATTGAGTGTGGGAGTTGGAATGTCATTTTGCTGGTGTACTGGACATTGGTAAGGCTACATTTAGAATACTGCTTACAATTCTGGTCGCCTTCTGTAGCAAAGATGTCGTTAAATTTGAGGGAGTGCAGTAAAGATTTACAAGGATATTGTTGGACTGGACTGTTTGAGTTAGAGAGAAAGGCTAAATAGGCTGAGGTACTTTTCCTTGAAGCATCGCAGACTTAGAAGTTACCTAATAGAGGTTTATAAAATCATTAGGGCCATGGATAGGGTGAATAGCCAAGGCTCTTTTTTCTTTCAGTAGAGTGATGGAGTCCCAAACTAGATGGCCTAGGTTTAACTTGATAGGGGAAAGGTTTAGAAGGGTCTACGAGGTAACATTTTCAAGCAGATGGTGTTGCTTGTATGGAATGACTTGCCAAAGGAATTGATGGATTCAGGTGCAAATACAACACTTAATAGGCATAAAGATGGGGAAATTGATAGAAAAGATTTAGAAAAATATGAGCCAAATGCTGGAAAATGGGGCTACGTCAGATTGAGATGCTTGGTCAGCAAGGAACAGTTGGGCCGAATGGTCTGTTTTTGTGCTGTATGTCTCTGTGACTCTCAGATGAATGAGTGTGTGAGGCATTGTAATACACACACCAACCCCTCACCCATATCCTTGAGGCTGTCCACACCATTCTCTCGACATCGGGATGGTATGGTCAACTACAGGAGGTATCACAACACCTCCATCAAGCCCTTCCCTTCCACACACCATCGCAACTGCCTTCGCTGTCTGGACATTATGTCGAATATCCACTTCAGGACACATCACAATTCCAGCATCCAGTCGCCCAGCAGACCAGGAATACCCTAGCCAAACATCCCCTCCCAACAGAAACTGGTGGCGCTGAACACTACTCCAGGCCTGGAGTGGGTGCATGATCCCTGATAACTGATGCCTCAATGCGGATGTGTGGAGGGTCTGCATTTAATGATTACAACGCTAGGATTAACGTCAGAACCTTAATCCAAAGATTCCCTGTAATTAGCAGACACTCCCATTACCCGCAGGGCTGCCCTCCACACCCCACCTTCTGAAGCTGGGCCTGGGTTGGGTTAAGGGTGCCTTGGTTGGCATTACCAGGCCACAGTGGATGATGTAAGCAGTCACACTTATCCTGACGAAAGGTTCTGAGGAAGGTTCACTGGACCCAAAATTGTCACCTTTACCCTATTACGCTGGATCAGCAGTCGAGGAAGAGATGAGTCAGCAGGCAGTGCTGCAATGTGCTCAAGAAGTTATTGGGAGAGATAGGATCCTCCATGGACAGAACAGCCCTCGCCTCATCATGCTTGAGGGAAGCTAGCATAAACATCGCGCCCAATGATATGTGGAGGAGGAACCGGGCTGGGGGAGTATTGCACTGTCGAAGGGTCAGTGCTGAAGGAGTACTGCGCTGTCAGAGGTTCAATGCTCGGGGTTTCATGAAAGGTGTAGAAATGGTGAAATTCAAAGGTTTTATTTTACCTCTGAGTAGGGGAGTTCAAAACTAGAGGGCATAATTTGGAGGTGAGTGAAGAAAGATTTTCACACAAGGGGTCTTTCATACTTGAGATAAACTGCCAGAGGAAGTGATAGATGTAACTATTGTTCCAACATTTTAAAGACATTTGAACAGGTACATGACTAGGAAAGGTTTAGTGTGAAGCAGACTGAATGGGGACAAATGGATCATTTCAGTTTGGGAAACTTGGTAGGCTTGGATAGATTGGACCAAATGGATCTGCTTCCATGTTGTTAGACTCTATGCCTCTATCTTTATTTCCCCTTCTATCTATCTCTATTTCTGTTCTTGAGATGATGACACCACAATTTAGTGGCACTGCTGTGAAACCTGTTTGATGAAATATTTTTAGTTCACTGTATTCAGTTACTGATTCCACAGAAATGTTGAATTAATCATGAGTGATTGTTCAAGAGAATGACTTACATGACCATAGAAGTTGTTGCCCGATATTTATATTTTGAATGTGGATGTGAAACAGAACATTTCCCGTTTTCCATCAATATCACATCTAATTCTCTTTGATTTTGATCACTGATGGCAGGTATGGATTCAGAACATCAATGTTGAATGGTTTCCAATTAAAATGCCTCGGATTTTCACTCTGACATTGACTTGTGATAAAATAGGTTGTCCTGACCCACAGTTAATATCCTCCTCCTTTCCTTGCCATCTATCCACAATGGTCAGAAAACTCGAGCTGATGATATTCGCACATGCATGGTTTACAACAATGCATTAACAAGCCCTCCCACTGCACATTCCTATCCAACAACCTCATCCAATTGAATACACATCCTGCACACTTCATTTGAACTTTCATCCAGAACGTTCTGTTCAGAAAAGTCAGACACAGTTACACCACGAAGACTATAAATACAATCCTCCCATTGTGCACTCACCACTGGTTCTGCACAATCGCAGCAACTTAAATATTCTCTGTCAATTTCCCCCTAAAGTAGGCCAACATACCACTTTCTTTCTTACTGACCGACATATAACATTTAGTGTTCCAATCAATCCATCCAATTTCTGGAAGACATGGAATTGTCTGGTAAACAGGCAACACGAAGCGATGTTGTAATGTAGCATTTTACTTTAGTTGCATTGTATTTACAAACAGAAAATCTTTGTTTAAAGTAAAACTGAGCAATGACTCTCCAATACTTAAACTTTCAAACAGCTTCTTGTATTTTACAAACAAAATGAAACATCAAACTCTCCACGTTAGTACACTTTGTGAGTTTGCATGGTATTGAAATTGATGGAGGTTTGAGAATCAAAAACAGGAGAATTTTGAGAATTGTTGAGTGCATATAAATGAAATTCAAATTAAATTTATTTTAACTGAAGAACAAAGAGCAAGGATACTTTGGAATAGAAAGGAATATCTCTTAGGCCAATTTCCTTTGCATCCCAGAACCTAGTGAAACTGAAGATATCTCCACATACTGTACAATCCATTTATCAATCAGTACGGGGAAGAAGAAAAAGAGAGGTGGGGGTGAACATTAAGTGGGGTGGAGATTACTCAGGATATTTTTGAGGGTCCACCACTGTAAAATATTTCTGTTGTTGACATGTCACCAGTCACACAGGTCTCGACTCTGCCTTCAATTGATGCATGGCCCACTCACTCTGGAAAACATTTGCAGAGGTAAGAGAGTGTCCAATTCTAGCAGATGGTGAACATGCTACCATTTTGACAAGCAGAGATCTCCACTCTACAAGCTTGAGACTGAACTATTTTACTGACCAGAGAAACTATGTATGATTTAGTATAAATGAGTCTGCTGCTTGTTTCTTTTTTAAATCTAAGCAGAGAATGATGGATGTGTTTGAGAAGGTTTTGAATGATCTACTATGATGACAGACAAATTCCCTTTGATATCTGTCTGGAGACTATTAAGTTTCTGATCAAAGAACTTGCATCTAATTTACGGAGATGATGAGAAGATGGGTAGAGTGTGATTTAGAGTCATAGAGTCCTACAGCACAAAAACAGACCTTTTGGCCCTAACTGATCCATCTCGATCAAAATGTTCATCC
This sequence comes from Rhincodon typus, assembly GCF_021869965.1. Taxonomy (NCBI): domain Eukaryota; kingdom Metazoa; phylum Chordata; class Chondrichthyes; order Orectolobiformes; family Rhincodontidae; genus Rhincodon; species Rhincodon typus. Next base: position 238,269 of record NC_063379.1, on the reverse strand, counting down.
ACGCCAAAATGTTAATGCCCTGTACTTAGCCCATATTCTTTCAAACCTTTTTCATCCATGTATTCGTCCAAATGCCTTTTAAATGTTGTTAATGTACCCGCTTCAACCACTTCCAATGGCAGCTCATTCCATATGCATACCACCCTCGGCGTAAAAAAGTTGCCCCTCAGGTTCCCATGTATTCTTTCCCCCTCTTACCTTAAACTGATGCCCTCTAGTCCTCAATTCCCCAACCCTGGGAAAAATACTAAGTGCATTCACCCTAATCATATCTCTGATGACCTTATACACTCTTATCCCTCCCAAACCAGTCTCCTACATGCTGAAGAAAAAAATAGTCCCTATAACTCAGGCCCTTAAATCCTGGCAACATCCTTGTAAATTTCTTCTGCACTCTTTCCAGGTTAATAACATCATTGCTAGTGCAACCTGACCAAAACTGAACACAATACTCCAAGTGTGACCTCACCAACGACCTGTACAACTGCAATATAACTTCACAACTTCAGTGAGATGAGGGAGATTTTTAAAAAGACATAAGAA
>NC_063379.1:224932-237326 GCF_021869965.1 Rhincodon typus | reverse complement strand
CAATTTTTTTTTTACACAGAGGGAAGTTCGTGTGTGGAATGAACTTCCTGACTAAGTGGTGGATGTGGGCACAATTACAGTGTTTAAAACACATTTAGATGGATATGTGAAAAGGAAAGGTTTGGATGGTTGTGGGCCAGGAGCAGGCAGGTGGGATTAGTTTAGGTTGGGATTATGTTCAGCATGGACTGTTTGGACAGAAGTGTCTGTTTCCATGCTTTATGATGCTATGACTCTACGACTACAGTCATAGAGTCATACAGCATGGTTACAGACCCTTCTGTCCAATCAGTCCATGCAGACCATAACCTCAAACTAAACTAGTCCCACCTGCCTGCGCTTGGTCCATATCCCTAAAAACGTTTTCTTTTCATGTACTGATCTAAATGTCTTTTAGAAGTTTAACTGTAGCCCCATGCATCAATTCCTCTAGAAGTTCATTCCACACTCGAACCGCTCTCTGTGTTGAAAGAAAAGCCTGTCATGTCTTTTTTTTTAATCTTTCTCCCCTCACCTTAAAAATTTTCCTCCCTAGTTTTGAAATCCCCCACCCTAAGCAAAGGACACATGCTATTCACCTTATCTATACACCTCATTATTTTATAAACTTTTATCAGATCACCTCCCAACCTCCTATGCTCCAGCGAAAAAGGTCCCAGCCTATCCAGCCTCTCCTTATAACTCAAAACCTCCATTCCCAGCAACATCCTGGTAAATCTCTTCTGAGCCCTCTCCAGCTTAATAATATCCTTCTAAAAACCAGAACTACACACAGTACTCTAGAAGAGAACTCACCAAAGACCCATACAACCTTAGAATAATGTCTCAACTCCTACATTTAAATTCTGACCAATGAAGCCAAGCATACTAAATGCTTGGATACTCTTACCTCTGCAAATGTTTTCCAGAGTGACTGGGACATGTGTCAATTGAAGGCAGAGTCTAGACCAGTATGACTGGTGACATGCTCCAATCTACAGAGATGTCAATGATCTAACCAAACACGAGCTAATTGCTGGATAGGCAGATGTATTTGCAATGGATAAGCATGGTTTTGTGCGAGGGAAATTGTGTCTCACAGACTCGATTGAGTTTTTTTGAGGAAGTAACGAAGACAATTGACGAGGGAAGAGCGGTAGGTATTGTTTACTTGGACTTCGGTAAAGCCTTTGACAAGGTTCTATATGGCAGACTAATCACTAATGTTACATCACATGGGATTCAGGGTGAGCTGGCCAGTTAGTTCCATAATTGGCTTAATGGCAGGAGACAGAGAGTGATGGTGGAGGGTTGTTTGTCAGACTGGAGGCCTGTGACCAGCAGTGTTCCACAGGGATCAGTGATTTAGATGTGAATGCATAAACAAGTTTAGTTAGTTTGTGGATGACACCAACGTAGGTGGTATGTGGACAGTGAAGAAGATTATCTGAAATTACAAAAAAAAATCTTGATGAATTGGATCAATAGGCTGAAGTGCAGCAAAATGGGGTTGAATTTGGATAAATGTGAGGTGTTACATTTTGTTACAACAGACAAAGACAAGACTTCATTCAATTAAAAGTAAGGCCGGGGCAATATTATAGAAAAGAGAGACCCTATGGATTCAGGTACATAATTCTTTGAAGTTGTATCACATATAGATAAGATCGTTAAGAAGGCATTTAGTATCAAAGACAAAGTTGCTGGAAAAGCTCAGCAGGTCTGGCAGCATCTGTGAAGGAGAAAACAGAGCTAATGTTTCGGGTCCGGTGACCCTTCCTCAGAACATAACTGAATTATGTCTGTATGCCAGGATCCTTGTAACTTTTTTCTGCAACCTTTACAGTTTAATGACATCCCCCAGAATCAAGGCGACCAGAATTGTACGCAGTATTCCAAATATGGCCTTATTAATGTCTTGTGCACCTGTAACATGATGTCCCCATCTCCTGTACTCAAAGTTCTGTCCAATGAAGCATCTCAAATGCCTCCTTCACCACCCTCTATACCTGTGACTGTACTTTCAAGGAACTATGTACCTGCATCCCTGGGTCTCTTCTGTTTGACAACATTCCACAGGACCCTACCATTAACTGGGTAAGTTCTGCCCTGGTTTGTCTTACCAACATGACAACATCTCACATTTGTCTGAATTAAACTCCAGCTGCTATTCAGGAACAAAAACTGAAGTTGCTGGAAAAGCTCAGCAGGTCTGGCGGCATCTGTGAAGAAAAATAACAGTTAACATTTCAGGTCCGGTGACACTTCCTCAGAACAGATAGTAGCTAGGAAAACATCAGTTTATATGCAGAAAATAGGGAGGTGGTGGTGTAGAGAGAAAATGATAGGATAGAGCCTAAAGAGAGAGAACAGTTGGATAGACAAAATAGTTGATAACGATCTGGCTGGGAGGGTGAATGGTTGTTAATGGGGACTGTTAGGGATTAACAACAGGGGGTGTGTAATGGCAGGCTATGTGATAACAAGGCCTGATGTATGAGGTAGGGGACTAGGACATGGGAGATTTTGAAGTCCTTTTGGTTTCCATCTGCTGTTCTTCGGCCCACTGGCTCAGTTCATCAAAATCTCATTGTCTTCTTATATAGCCTTCTTCACTGTCCACTATACCACTAATGTTGATGACATCCAAAAGTACTAACCATGCCTCCTATATTGTCATCCAAATCCTCAATATGAGTTAGCAACAATGGTCCCTGTACCAATTCTTGCAATAAGCCTCTAGTCTGAAAAGCAATCCTCTACCACCACCCTCTGTCTGCTTCCATGAAGTGAATCTTAAATTCAATTGGCTAGCTCTATCTAGATCCCCTGTGATCCAACCTTACTCACCAGTCCACCATTCGTTATCTTGCTGAAGGACTTGCTTAAGTCCATGTGGACAACGTCTACCACTCTGCCTTTATCTATCTTCTTGGTCACCTCTTCAGCAAAAAGTAAATGAAATAACAATACAAGTGAAGTCAGTGATGTTTTTGGACAGACAGTGACAATAAGAGTGATGTTAGTGAGGTACCTGACAGAAAGTGACATTAGAGAGTGAGCTATGTAATATATTTGGATGAACAGTGATGTGTCAAGGTTTTGCATTCTGGAGAATTTCTGCATTATTTTGTGATGCTGTTTTGATGATTGTTGTCTGTCAATCTGATGGGAATGTTCGGTTGTGATTTTTTTTTTATTATTACACTTGGGAAAACTGTAATTGTCTGTTCGTAGAGTTCTGTCATTTGGATGGGCTGCATCAGTTTGAGAATTTGTACCATGTGTTTTTTTTTATTCAGTTTAAAGGATTGTTTGAATTTGACATCTATTAAATACTGAAAGAGAATCTGTTTGTGTTGTTGACGGAGTGTGAGATGCTGAATTGGTTTGCTGTTAAAATGCAGAATTGCAAGTTATATAGACAGTGACATTGAGATATTATCACTGGGCTACTCTTGTGAGCTCGAAGATAATATTCAGTGGGAGTGAATCGAATCCCATTGCAGGTACTGAAGTTTAAATTCCATTAGAATTTGGAACTAAAACGCTCATCCATTGTTGGAAGTTCATTAAGTTCAACCAGTCCCCTCAGGAGAAACAGTATGTTCTCCTTACATGGTCCTTCATGTGACTCCATATCCTGGACAATTGGGAATTGGCAATGAGTGCTGACCTCAGCAGCAATGCACACATTCAGTGAATAAGAGGGAGCATATTTCAATCAGTGATTTAAATGTTCTTGTTTCAAGAGGGCAGCTCCAACCCTGGAGTACAGAATAACTCAGACATATTTTCACACTTTGAATAAACTGTCTCAGTGCAACTGCCCTTTGGATCAACAAGTCGACACCGGCACTCGGAGTATCCCGCCCAGGCCCATTCCCCCTATAACCCACCTAATCTACACCTCCCTGAACACTATGGGCAATTTAGCATGGCCAATCCACCTGACTTGCACATCTTTGGACTGTGGGAGGAAACCGGAGCAAATCCACGCAGACACGGGGAGAATGTGCAAACTCCACACAGACAGTCGCCCGAGGCTGGAATCAAACCCGGGACCCTGGCGCTGTGAGGCAGCAGTGCTAGCCACTGTGCCACTGTGCCACCCCAAGTCTGAGAATGCCAGCCAGACAGTCCAGGAGAGATGTTAAGAAGCACTTCTACACACAAAGGGTGGGAGATTTTAGGAATTCTATTCCACGAATAGCAATCGATGCTGGAACAGCTGTTAATTTTAAATATGGCATAGATTTTTTTGTTGATGAAGGGATTGAAGGATTTGGGCCTCGTTTTGATTTGTAAAGCTTCATCTAACTTGAATCACTGCTGGAAATTCTTTCCTCCTCACCATTTCTCGTCAAGGGATTCAAATCTTACAGATTCCCCTCAAGATCCCAGTACTTTGAGTTTTTTTGTCATGTACAGATGTGTAGATTTATAATGTAAATGTCACAGTTGTCCTGACACTCACACATTGTCACTGAGGGAGCCCTGCACTCTCTGTTAGGCTGCACATGGTAAGGTGCATGGAGTAGTCTGTTTTGAAATCTTACACAGGTTCTGATGACCTGTTCACTGGTCCTGTTGTGGCTCCTATCAAAATTTGGCACAATGCTAACAGCAGGTGGTGACTTGATCCATGGAGAAGGGGAGGATTTGGCTTATCGACACTCCAATTGCCAGTCCTATGACTGAGTTAGTAGGGAGGTTTCTAATGGGATTCTGCAACTTCCAGAGTTAGAGCTGGGAATTGCAAGAATCTATGACACTCTTTCAAATAGTTACTTTGCATACCAAACAAAATCACAGACTTGCTTCTACTCTCCTAGGATGGGGGCGTGAATTTAGTGCCTCTCCAACCTTCATCATCTCTGGAGTGATTGGGTTGGAGGAAAATCTGAGGTGGTGTGACTCTCTGAAAATTCAAACTCACTTAAACACAATCACTTCCACAAGTGTGCTGATTTTGTTGCTAAAATCTTGTTGTTGCTCTCTGTAACAGGCAGGGGGAATTCGTAATCAGTAATTCACTGTTTCTTTTCCCATTTGTCTTCTGCAGTTAATTTTCTGGCGATTGTTATCCTTTCCCGGGGAAAGTGCAGTGTTTCTCCTTACACTACTCGCTACCTGGTGATTATGGCAGCTGCTGATCTGATGGTCATTATCACTGATGTTCTACTGAGGAGATTTTGTTGTTATTATTACTACCCACAGTGTTTCCTGGATATCACTCCTGTGTGTAGTGTTAATGGGGTCCTGAATCGTGCATCCAGTGACTGTTCTGACTAGTTCATCAAAACTTTCTACTTTGGATGATTCGTGACCATTTGTTGTCAAAAGCTGAGAACAAGATATTGCACTGAGAAAACTGCAACTGTGGTTCTAGCAACAACCCGCACCTTGTTCTGTTTGAAAAACATCCCCTTCTATTTTCAATATGAGCCTTTGACAATAACCAATTATGTGCCATTCTACTGTGATACAAATTCAAGCTACTATACTGAGACTTGGTGGGTGGCATTAGATTGGCTTGATATGATTTTAACCACTTTACTGCTATTCGCTTTAATTTTATTGCTCAATACCGTGACAGTCAGACACATTTTAGTGATCAGTTGAGTCCAGAATATGATGCAGGGTGAGAGCAAAGGAGGGGCTGTCAGAAACTCAGAAGTGGAAAGCAGAAGGAAATCTCTGATTTTGCTCTTCAGCATATCTGGGAGCTTCATCTTCTTGTGGATAATCTCTGTTGTAAATTTCTCATATTATGTCATTCAAAGGATGAATCCTGATGATTATTCGCCTTTTCTCTCTCACCTCAGAAAATTTGGTTATATGCTGTGCAATTTAATTTGTTGCGCAAACACATTTATTTATACAGCAACATTGTCTAGGTTCAGAGTGACGTTCAGTTACGCAGTAAAACATGAAACCCTCAATTTATGAATTTGGAGTGCAGCCGACGAAAGTGTTCTGTTGTTTCCAGGCCATTTATGACTCTTTTTTTATATTCACTTGTGGGACAGTGGTACCACTGGCTGGGCCCAACATTTACTGCCCCGTCCCTAGTTGTTACTTGAGAAGGTGGGGGTGAGCTGCCTTCTTGAACCACTGCAGTCCATGTGCTGTGGGTTGACCCACAATGTCCCTTAGGGAGGGAATTCCAGGGATTCTGACCCAGTGACACTGAAGGAACGGGGATGTATTTCCATGTCAAGGTGGGGAGTAGCTTGGAGGGAAACTTGCAGGGGGTGGTGTTCTAATGCATCTACTGCCCTTGCCCTTGTAGGTGGAAGTGGTCATGAATTTAGAAGGTGATGTCTAAGGATCTTTAATGAATTTATGCAGCTCATCTTGTAGATAGTATGCACTGCTGCTACTGAGTGTCAGTGGTGGAGGGAGTGGATTAATGTGGATATGGGGCCATTTAAGCAGGGGCTGCTTTGTCCTGGATGGTGTCAAGATTCCCGAGTGTTGTTGGAGCTGCACCCATCCAGGTAAGCGGGGAGCATTCTTCACACTCCTGACAGAGCCCTTATCCCAGTGCAGGGAGAGAGTTGAGTTGGTAACCTGCGTAATCCTTATCGTAGCACAATCCAAAGGAATTATCTGGGGAAATGGCATTTCCCACGGGCAAATTCTTGTGAGCTTGGGGCCCGCTGTACGTCTCCAACAATATCAAAAGCTTTGGGGGTTCTGATGAAATTAAATAGAGGTCTCACTGCTCGGCAACAGATCCCCATACTAATGACAAAAGCAGTCAACTGTGAGCATTTTCTGCATGAGTAATTATGGGTGATATTATCAAACTAGTGCTGAGCTCCCGATTTTTCAGCTTCCAGCTTCCCAATTCAAATTAACAGCTATTGCAATGCCGTCCAATCAGCTATTTCCTGTCAATGGTTTAAGAGTCGACATAGTGTAACTAAGTGCCCTTGTGTTGAAAGTGATAGCCTCTGCTCGCCTGCTCACGTCATTGGGTGAAGACCCTCAGAGATTCAGTCAGAGAGGGAGAGAACAAGGGGAGAAGCTCAAAACACTATCGAAAGTGACAGCATCATCCACATGGACACACGCTCACACACAAACACACACGCACACACACACACGCACACATACACAGACACACAAACAGACACAGATACACACACACACAGACACACAAACACACACACACACACAAACACACACATGCACACACAGCTGGTGTGGAGAGGACTGAAATTGTGCTGTGGTCCCTCAGTGTGTAACATTCTCCTGTGCACTCCTGTGGAAACGATTTGTCTTTGAGCAGTATTCCTGACATTATACACATTAAATAGAGTGTTTCCACTGCAGTTGTATTTAGGCACCTCCAAGTTAACTGTTTTGTGAGGAGAAAAAATTAATCTTATTACACTTTCAGTAGCTTATGATGATTTCTGACATGCTGTCACAAATTCTAAGTGATAATGGATTCAAAGGTTGAGGGGTGTGTAGTATGGGTGAGACTAGCACTGGGTGCATTAATCTCCTTCCATAGAATCCCTACAGTGTGGAAACAGGCCCTTTGGCCCAACAAGTCCTCACTGATCCACAGAGCGTATCACCCAGACCAATCCCCCTAACGTTTACACATCCCTGAACACTATGGGCAATTTTAGCATGGCTAATCCACCCAAACCTGCACATCTTTGGACTGTGGGAGGAAACCCACGCAGACCCAGGGAGAATGTGCAAACTCCACACAGGCAGTCACTCGAGGGTGGGATTGAACCTAGGTCCCTGGCACCATGAGGCAGCAGTGCTAACCACTGAGCCACCATGCTGTCCCATATCCTTTGCCTCATATCTCATGAACAAAATCGAAAAGGATCAGGCAAAACTGCTCCATGTCTCCACAAAGACTTTCCTTGAAAAATCAAACAAACACATAATGTGAGAGGTTCACAGACTTTGATTTTTCTCCAAACAAAAATGCTATTTGTGCAGTTGCATGTGGTGTCCAGCAGACAGTGGCATTACATCACTTTAAACACAGGAGGAGCAGAGAGAGGTGGGGATGGAAGAGAGCGAGAGAGAGAGACAGACTCTGAGCCTTTGATTCACCACATAGCAATTCATTCACTCAAACTTCCATCAGGACAAAGTGATTCCCATTGCAAGCAGAGATGGATACACAGGCGCATACACACATGTGAGCGCACATACACACACACACACGCACACACACACACACGTGAGCGCGCACACCACACACAGCCAAAAACATAACGATACACATATAGAGACATCAACATGCGTATCAACATTATCACTTAAAGCAGCAGACAGAGAGTTTTGATCCCATTTCCATGGTTTCACCTGCAAAACAACAGAGACCCCATTGCATAAAGATAGAGACACAGTGATATAGACAAGCATAGATGCACACTGATATATCAACACACAACAGACACAGAAACACTCAGGTCGACACAGAGACACATGCAGAGATACACACAAGCATATATATACACGCTGTATTACACAAACTAATATACAACACCACATTTGCTCACAAACACACCTAGACAGTCACTCACAGAGGCACACATAGATAGACATACAAATACACAAGCCAAAACATGTATACTCACAGAGACAGAAACACATATAGATAGACACAGAGACACACGCACAGACAACACACAGAGGCACTCAAGCACACACATCAATGCAGACAATCACAAACACATATATGTACATGCAGACAGACCTTAGTACACATACACTCAAATAGACACACATATACAAAAATGCAGAGACAGATATACATATACAAACACACATAGACATACACATATAGACACACAGATATTGCCAAGGATAGCAAAAGTGAAGACTCTATTATAATTAATTGTTCCTAAAACTAAACGAGAAATTAGTAGATTTGCAGGAATGTCTGGGTTTACTGAAGGTTTGTACATAGTTTTAGCTGGGCAGCTGGGCATTTTAGGGAAATAAAGCTGGGGCTGTTCAGAGGGCTGGTCAGAGTCAACCACATTGCTGTGGGTCTGGAGTCACATGGAAGCCAGATCAGGTGAGGAAGTTAGATTTCCTTCCCTGAAATGTTTCCACACCTTCCCCAATGTCAATAGTGGATTCATGGTCACCATTAGACTCTTAATTCCAGAGTTTTACCTTAGTCCAAGTTTCATCATTCTACCCTCGAAGGATTCGAACCCAGCTCTGCAGATCACTTCGAGGGTTTCGGGATTAATAATTTAATGACAATGCCACTAGGCCTTTGCCTTCACATCCTCCATCTCCTCACCGGTTTCCCGGCCTGGAGATGGGATTTCTCTTTGTTTGCATTGCTCACCCTGTAACATCAACATGAAATCCTGAGGGAGAAATCCAGACTTTGGCGGGGGGGGGAGGTGACAGGGTTGCATTTTCATAGCATGCTGTCTTGAATTCCTTATATCATTGAGGGGGGCGGCACTCTCCCAGCATTTCCAGCATCTCCAGTATTTAACTCCATTCACACCGGTTCTGGATCCTCAGATGTTGCCTGACCTGCTGAGGATTTGCAGCATTTTTGGATATCATTTCGGCTTTGCAGGACTTGTTTGCATGACAGCGCCATCTGTTCGATATGATCGTCACTGAATGATATTGGGCCGCAATACCATCTCCCGCCAGACGGAGGCGGTCCTGCACTGTATTTTATTTTAAAAAGAAAAAAAAATGTTCTAAGGATGGTCAGAGATAGTAGGAACTGCAGATGCTGGAGAATCTGAGGTAACAAGGTGTAGAGCTGGATGAACACAGCAGGCCAAGCAGCATCAGAGGAGCAGGAAGGCTGAAGGGTCTAGGCCCGAAACGTCAGCCTTTCTGCTCCTATGATGCTGCTTGGCCTGCTGTGTTCATCCAGCTCTGCACCTTGTTGTCTCTGATAACAAGGCCTGATGTGTGGGGTTGAGGGCTAAGACATGGAAGAGTTTAGCCCCTAAAATTATTGAACTCGACATTAAGTCCGGAGGGCTGCAGGGTCCCCAGGCGGAAAATGAGGTGTTGTTTTTCCAGCTTGCATTGAGCTTTGCTGGAACACTGCAGCAATCACACAGCCTGCCACTACACACTACCTATTGTTAGTCACTAATAGTCCCCATTAACAACTATTCACCCTCCTAGCCAGATTGTTATCAATTCCTTTGTCTATCCAATTGCTCTTCTCTCTTTTCAGGCTCTATCCTATCGTTTACTCCTAACCCCATCGCCCTCCCTATTTTCTGCACATAAACCAACGTTTTCCCAGCTACCGTCGGTTCTGAAGGAGGGTCACCGGACCCAAAATGTTAACTCTGATTTTTTCTTCACAGATGCTGCCAGACCTGCTGAGCTTTTCTAGCAACTTTTGTTTTTGTTCCTGATTTACAGCATCCGCAATCCTTTCGGTTTTTATCTAGATTAATTTGGGATATCTGGTCGGCATGGACAAGTTGGACTGAAGGGTCTGTTTCTATGTTGTATATCTCAATGACTCCATGACTGTAATTGTGGTGATAATTACAGCTCAGTTATATAAAAACATAGAACTTAGGAACAGGAGAAGGCTATTTGGGCCTTCGAGTTGCTCTGCCACTCAACATGATCATAAGCATCATCCAACTCAGTAACCTGTTCCCACTTTCTTCCCATACCATTTAATTCCTTCAGCCTTAGAACCATATTTATCTCCCTCTTGAAAACTCTTGGTTTTAGATGATTGTGAATCTTACTCCAGCAACCCAAGTCCATGGTCTAGTCATACTGCAGTATGGCACTGAGAGGTGCATCATTGTTCAAGGTGCCATTGCTGATCATCCTACTCAATAGCCTGTTCCTGCTTTCTCCCACATCCTTTGATCCCTTTAGCCCCAAGTGCTATATCAAATTCCTTTTTGAAATCATACAATGTTTTTGCCGCGATTGCTTTTTGTAGTGGTGAAGTCGACCAACTCACCACTCTCTGAATGAAGAAATTTCTCCTCATCTCAGTCCCAAATGATCCTTAGACTGTGACCACCTAGTTTGCACACCCTGGTCATCAGAAAGCTCCCTCCTGCATTTGAGCTCAAGCTGATACAATGCTGTTTCATGTTAAAATGAAGACCTGTCTCATCCTGTTAGTTTTTAAAGGTTTCTATGAGATTACCCCTCCTTCTTTTGAATTCCAATGAAAGATCCTACGTAAATGCCATTTCATTTCTTTTTCCCCATGAATCAAACACAATCTGAAATTGAGTCTCAGGTTTAGGAGGTATGGCTGAAAGGGTGATCAAGTGCTATGTTTCCAGTACAGTAACAGGAGGAGAAAGAGGTTAAACTGTTAAAGCTCAGTGGTTAACACTGCTGCCTCACACCGCCAGGGACCTGGGTCCAGTTCCACCCTTGGGTGACTGTGTGCAGTTCGCACATTCTTCCCAGATGCTCTGGTTTCCTTCCACAGCCCAAAGATGTGCAGGTTAGGTGGATTGGCCATGCTAAATTGCCCATAGTGTCTAGGGATGTGCAGGCTGGGTGGATTAGCCATGGGAAATGCAGGGAAGGGGGAGGGGCATGGGAAGCTCTTTGAAGGGCCAGGGTGGACTTGATGGGCCAAAGGGCCTACTTCCGCACTGTAGAGATTCTGTGATTCTTAATGTCCAGTCAGCTGATGTTCTGGCCACTGGTGAGAGGTAGAGGAAGGAGGGCGTGCATTGGTGAAATGCAGAAAGCTTTGGAGGATTGTATGGCTCCCACAGACACTTAGAGAATTAATAGCTTGGCTTGTGAAACACAAAACTAATCCCATGAAACTAAAAGTATTGAATAATGGGTCAATATGATAAATGTCAGAGTGTAATAAGTATTAAGAAGTTTTCCTTAAGTACCGAACAAGTCAGAATAAAGACTCACATAACATCTGATGAACATGAAGACAGTGTTCTTTCATTCCTACTGTGTAATTCTGTTTTATAGATTGTTAGATGATGCTGAATATGGATGTTGGCAGGTGATATTGGATTATGTTGGACGGTAAGTTGTCTTGCAGAGCTAATTATCCAAAAGGATCTAGAGACACTTGACACTTGGCATGTAGCTTGGTGATTGGCAAATTACCTTTAATACTGATGAATTTAAAATAATGCTAACTTGGCCCAGAGGTATTCAGCTTGATTGCATAAGGGGATGTGACATCTTGCAAAAAAATGGAACAGTCAAGCAGTTACATTTTGGTCGAGATGACAATGAACTGGGAGAAGGAAAATCAGCACCACAGCACACACAGAAATGATTACGGTAGATAGACATTTGGATGAAAGGCCGAAATGATTTATTATTTCAATGAGGTACATGACAAAAACCAATAATGAAACCACATTTGAAGTGCGTTGTGGAGCCTTGTTTTAGACAGTGAGCC
>NC_063379.1:223672-224432 GCF_021869965.1 Rhincodon typus | reverse complement strand
GTGGGGAAAACAGTTTCAATTGGGACATTCACGGGGGGCATTGGATGGTTATTAGGGCAAAGGGGGGCAGGGACAGGGGGCAAAGACAGGAGGTTGGCACAAGGCAATATAACTGTGCAGGCATGATGGGCTGACCAGTCTCACTGTACACGTAATATTTCTGTAATTCTGTGCCCTCTTGTACAATATAACAGACAGCGCAGGAAACAGTGAGAGAGTCGCACTGTCATTTCAATCTGTTAATATCACACTGCAGTGACCTGAGAGAAATCCAGTAGATCACCAAGCTAATGGGATCATCCTTTCCCTCTTTCAGCTGTCTGTAAACATGATTGCTGGGACCAGGGACAGTGTGTCGCTCCTGATAAGTGTCTCTGCCATTGCGGATTCCAGGGCCCCCTCTGTGAACAACGTAAGTCAGTTTGTGAATCCGATCCAGCCTGGAATTCTCAGCTGGGACCCGCTCAGAAATTCATCATCTGTGGGTCACATCGATCTATCCTTGTCACCCTCTCCAGCTCCTACACCCCCTCCTTTTCTCTGTCACCTCCTCCAGCCCCTACACCCCCTCCCTATTTCTGTAACCCCCTCCAGCCCCTACACCCCCTCCCTATTTCTGTAACCCCCTCCAGCCCCTACACCCCCTCCCTATTTCTGTAACCCCCTCCAGCCCCTACACCCCCTCCCTATTTCTGTAACCCCCTCCAGCCCCTACACCCCCTCCCTATTTCTGTAACCCCCTCCAGCCCCTACACCCCCT
>NC_063379.1:215462-223572 GCF_021869965.1 Rhincodon typus | reverse complement strand
CCTCCAGCCCCTACACCCCCTCCCTATCTCTGACACCCCCTCCAGCCTCTACACCCCCTGCCTATCTCTGTAACCCACTCCAGCCTTTACACCCCCTCCCTATCCCTGTCACCTCCTCCAGTCCTTACACCCCATCCCTATTTCTGCAACCTCCTCCAGCCCTTACACCCCCTCCCTATCTCTGTAACCTCCTCCAGCCCTTACACCCCCGCCCTATATTTGTCACCGCGTCCAGCTCCTACAACCCCTCCTTTTCTCTGTAACCTCCTTCAGCTCCTACACCCTCTCCCTATCTCTGTCATGCCCTCCAGCCCCTACACCCCCTCCCTATCTCTGTAACCTCCTCCAGACCCTACACCCCCTCCCTATCTCGTAACCTCCCCAGCTCCGACACCCCCTCCCTATCTCTGTAAACTCATCCAGTCCCTACACCCCCTCCCTATCTCTGTAGCCTGCACCAGCCCCTACACCCCCTCCCTATCTCTGTAGCCTTCACCAGCCCCTACAACCCCTCCCTATCTCTGTAATCCCCTCCAGTCCCTACACCCCCTCCCTATCTCTGTAGCCTTCACCAGCCCCTACAACCCCTCCCTATCTCTGTCACCTCCTCCAGCCCCTACAACCCCTCCCTATCTCTGTAACGCCCTCCAGTCCCTACAACCCCTCCCTATCTCTGTAATGCCCTCCAGTCCCTACAACCCCTCCCTATCTCTGTAGCCTTCACCAGCCCCTACACCCACCTCATGTCTATAACCTCCATCAGCCTCTCTCTGTCACCCCTGAACAGAACTGCATGCCGTGTTCTAAACGTGGCCTCAGTACCATCCTGTTAAGCTACAACAAGACGTCCCAACTCCTATACTCAATGCTCTGGGCGATGAACACAAGCAAACTGAGACCTTTCTTCACCGCTCTGTCTACCTGTGACTCCACCTGCAAGGAGATATGTTCGTGTACCCCGAGATCTCCTTGCTCTGTAATACTCCCCAGGCCCATAATATCAAGTGTGTAAGCCTTACCCTGGCTTTGCCTTACCAAAATGCAACACCTTGTATTTACCTAAACTCCATTTCCCATTCCTCGGCCCACTGCACCAGCTGATCAAGATCTCACTGTGTTCCCAGGTAACCTTCATCCCTGTGCCCTACACCACCCATCCTGGTGTCATCCACAAATGTGCTTAACCATACATCCTGAATTCTCATCCAAATTATTCATTTAAATGATAAATAATAGTGGGCCCAGCACCGATCCCTGTGGTACACCACTGGTCACAGGTCTCCAGTCTGTTAAGAAACCCTCTGCCACCACCCTCTATCTTCCACCTTTCAGCCAATTTTGCGTCCAATTGGCTAGCTCCCCCTGGATCCAGTGAGATTTAACCTCACAACAACACACCGAGATGAGGCAGGATCTAATGAATGGCAGGACACTGGGGAGCTTAGAGGAACAGAGGGCTCTTGGGGTAATTATTCACACCTCGCTGAAGTTTTAAGGGAAGGGGCATGAGATTCAGAGGAGATTTGGGAAAAAAGATTTCTCACACAGTGGTTAGTGGGAATCGGGAATGCGCTGTCTGGGAAGGAAAATACTTGGATGTGCATTTCAAATATCATAAAATTCAAGGATATGGGAAGAGTGCAGGAAATTGGGATTAGCTTGCCTTTGGTGGTGGCGATGGTCAGTGTGTGACTTGATGGGCTGAAGGGCCTATACTATGCTGTTTAAAGGAAAACAGGAAGCACATTGCTCCCGAGAACCTCTATCACTGACTGAGCTACTGGCCACATGGCCCAGGACACCCTGCTCTCTCTGGTTCGATCAGATGGGTGATGGTCATACCCTGCTAGGATGAGGCACTCTAACACGATATTGGACGCTGTACCTGAGCGTGTGTCTGTGCTTTCTGTTCACAGCCATTTGTCATGTGGCCTGTGCTACTGGAGGGACCTGTTTTCCACCCTTTCGCTGTGTCTGTCCCCCGGGATACACTGGGCTCACCTGCCAAACAGGTAAGGCATTTATATCCACCTGGACAGACAGGTAAGGGACTCACACTCACCTGGACAGACAGGTAAGGGGCTCACACTCACCTGGACAGACAGGTAAGGGACTCACAATTGCCAGGATAGACAGGTAAGGGACTCACACTCACTGGCACAGACAGGTAAGGGACTGACACTCACCTGGACAGACAGGTAAGGGACTCACACTCACTGGGACAGACAGGTAAGGGACACACACACACCTGGAAAGACAGGTAAGGGACTCACACTCACTGGGACAGACAGGTAAGGGACTGACACTCACTTGGACAGGCAGGTAAGGGACTCACAATTGCCAGGACAGACAGGTAAGGGACACACACACACCTGGACAGACAGGTAAGGGGCTCACACACACTTGGACAAACAGGTAAGGGACTCACAATTGCCAGGACGGACAGGTAAGGGACTGACACTCACCTGGACAGACAGGTAAAGGATTTACACTCACCTGGACAGGCAGGGAATTGGGGGCAGCTATGAGCGAAGGTTCCAGCCCAGGTGATCATGCCTCCAACAATACAGAGGCTTGTGTGAACACTCTACAACAGGACTGAGTGGATGGGTGCCTGTTCAGGTTCTGTCTGATTGCCTGCTTCAGTGCTGAGTTAACGTCGTGCCTTTCCCTTCCCCCCACAGCCATCTGCAACCCTGCATGCCCACCTCTTCAGCGATGCCAGGCTCCAAACTTGTGCTCATGCCCTCCTGGGCTCACAGGGCCACAGTGTACAGCTGGTAAGAGACAGGTCGGGTCTGATTGTCCTCTCTCACTGTGATGTCCCTCACACAATGCTGACTGAGGAAGGGGTACACAGAGCCAGAGGAGGAGTGAGGGAAACTGTTGGTATGGGGGCCCAGTACAAAAATCAAAGGGTTATTCCTGACAGTGAAAGTTGAGATAGTAGGAATGTTAAACGTGTGTAAGGTCAGGTCAGAAAGGGATAGAATGTACCCTCTCCACTGAGGGCACTGGCTGTGTCCAGTGAGGGATTGAGGTGGTAATAGGTTACAGAGTGAGGGATTGAGGGAGTAATAGGTAACAGAGTGAGGGATTGAGGGGGTAATAGGTAACAGAGTGAGAGATTGAGGGGGTAATAGGTTACAGAGTGAGGGATTGAGGGTGTAATAGGTTACAGAGTGAGGGATTGAGGGGGTAATAGGTTACAGAGTGAGGGATTGAGGGCGTAATAGGTTACAGAGTGAGGGTGGGGCATTCAGGTGGTAATAGGGTACTGGTCATTCCCTGCCTTTATCGGTGTTGACAGATATCGATGAGTGTATGATGGGGAAGGCTCGGTGCCAACATTACTGCATCAACATTCCCGGATCGATCAGCTGTACCTGTCAGCCTGGGTATCGCCTCGGCAATGATGGGAGATCCTGTACTGGTAACAACATTATATATCACAGTCTGAACTGTCAGCTCCCCAGCTCTGAGGGACTTCTGCACTGTCGGAGGGCCAGTGCTGAGGGACTTCTGCACTGTCGGAGGGCCAGTGCTGAGGGAGTGGGCACTGTCGGAGGGCCATTGCTGTGGGAGTGGGCACTGTCGGAAAGTCAGTGTTGAGACAGCGGGCACTGTCAGAGGGTGAGTGCTGAGGGAGCGGGCTCTGTCAGAGGGTCAGTGCTGAGGGAGCGCCGCACTGTCGGAGGGTCAGTGCTGAGGGAGCGCCGCACTGTCGGAGGGTCAGCGCTGAGGGAGCGCCGCACTGTCGGAGGGTCAGTGCTGAGGGATGGGGTTACACACAGCTCTGAGACCTGCTAGTAATTTGGAGAGAAGCAGGGATATTTTTACTTCTGCCTTGTGTTGAGGCTTTGACATGTGAATATCCTCCTTTCTCACTGCAAGATGTGATCCACAGTGTCGGAACGTCGGGGTGTGTCTGTTCCCAAACTACTGCACCTGCCTGCCCTGGTTTTTAGGAGCAACTTGTCAATTGGGTGAGTATCTTGTATCTTCCCAGAACTTAGCGCGAGGCTATGCCCATCACCAATAAGAGACAATCTAACCACCGTCCCTTTACATTCAATGGTGTTACGATCACTGAATCCCCCACTATCAACATCCCGGGGGTTACCATTGACCAGAAACTCAACTGGACCCACCACATAAACACAGCGGCTACAAGAGCAGGTCAGAGGCTGGGAATCCTGCAGCGAGTAACTCCCGTCCTGTCTCCCCCCAAAGCCTGTCCCACCATCTACAAGGCACAAGGCAGGAGGGTGATGGAATACTCCCCACTTGCCCCTGGATGGGGCAGCTCCAACATCGCTCAAGAAGCTCGACACCATCCAGGACAAAGCAGCCCCCGCTCGATTGGAATCACATCCACAAACATCCCACTCCCTCCCCACACCGACGCTCAGTCGCAGCAGTGTGTACCATCTACAAGATGCTCTGCAGAAATTCACTAAAGATCCTCAGGCAGCACCTTCCAAACCCACGACCCACTCCCATCCAGAAGGACAAGGGGCAGCATATACATGGGAACACCACCCCCTGCAAGTTCCCCTCCGAGCCACTCCCCATCCTGACTCGGAAATATATCCCCATTCCTTCAGTGTCACTGGGTCAGAATCCCCGGAATTCCCTCCCTAAGGGACATTGTGAGCCAACCCACAGCACATGGACTGCAGCAGTTCAAGAAGGCAGCACACCCCCACCTTCTCAAGGGGGGCAACTAGGGACGGGGCAATGAATACTGACCCAGCCAGCAACGCTCACATTACATTACATTAATAAATGAAAGTGAAGGAAGGTGAAGACGCACAGAGGTTACGCTGAGGTTACGGTGATGTTACAGTGATGTTACATTGAATTTACGGTGAGGGTACGGTGAGGTTACGGTGAGTTTATGGTGAGGTTACAGTGAGGTTAAGATGTGGGTAAGGTGAGGGTAAGGTGAGGTTAAGGTGAGGTTAGTGAGGTTAAGGTGAGATTAGAGTGAGATTAGAGTGAGGTTACGGTGAGGTTACGGTAATGTTACATTGAATTTATGGTGAGGGTACGGTGAGGTTAAGGTGAGTTTAAGGTGAGGGTACGGTGAGGGCACTGTGCTGTGATGGTGGTGAGCAGGTCAGTAAGCAAGCTGCTGATTGTTTCCTGACTGACGGGCCCCGGGCCCCGGGCCCCGGGGATTATCAGCCTCTGGCCGCCCGTGTTAATTTGATGGTGACATTGACCAGCATTGTGTGTGTTGACATGAATTCTGTCCCTTTAGCCACTGGAAAAAGTGCTGTAATGCATTCAAAAATTTCAAACATTTTCAAAAGCGCGCGCTGGACAGAGTAGAGAGAGGGAGAAGTTGCTCTCACTTAGAAAAGGAACAAGAGTGAGAGGGGAGGAGATTGAAACTGATGTACGAACAAAGTGAGGGTGATGTGAGGCAAAAGCCTTTCACCCAGTGAGTGGTTAGAGTGTGGAATGCGCTGCCTGAAAATGTCGGGGAGGCAGGTTCAATTCGGGTATTCCAGAGGGACATTGGGTGGTTATTTGGGGAGAAATGGGGGTGGAGGGAGATGGGGAAAAGGCAGGAGGTTCACCATATGAGATGATGCTCATTTGAAGAGTTGTCGCGGGTTTGACGGGCTGAATGGCCTCTTCTGCTCAGGAATGAATCTGTGACTCACCATATCCCTGATCATCACAGTGTTTACCTCTGTTTGTTTTCGGCCAGGCCCCAGGGAGCAGCTGGAAGACGGGGGTTCAGAGGGGTTTAGCCTGACGCCATTGCCCCCCCAAGTCTGGGGGCAGCAGCCCATCTCTCAGGTAAGGCTCTGCGCCCCCCCTCCGCCATCGCCCCCTCAGGACTGACGGGAATTGGGGTGGGGGGTCTGGGTTACAATGGGCTGCGGGAGCCCCGTACCCCAATGCCAGACGACACCCACGCAGAATCCCCCGGGCCCCTTGTGCGGCTCCGTCCTCTCATCGCTCCCCCGAGGGAACTGCACAGCAAGATCCCACAAAGGACTGGCCGGTTTCTGACCTAGCGCATGTGGCGAGGCTGCGGTTGGAGTTGGGTAGGGGGTGGTGGGAGGTGATTGGGGCCATGTTGGGGGCATGAGGACCAGTCAATGACCCCAGTCTCTTTATCTCTCCCTCTCTCCCATTCCCAATCCTCCTCTCCATCCCCCCATGCACCCCCTGCCCCCCAGCAGAGGCAGTGACCACCACCCCGATCGCTGTCAGACCTCCTTCGATGCCTCAGCTCAGATCCGGGGCGAGACTTTCTTCTTCAAAGGTAGGCCGGACATTTGACCTCAGTACCACCAGCCACTGGGATCTTCCCAGCTGCCCCCCAGCTCAGGTGGGTGCAATCTTTTTCCAGGACTCTCATCCAGCCTGATCCTCATCGTTGTCTCTTCACTGTACTGCACCGGTCTGCGTGCTATTCTACTCAGGAGGCACCACAGTCAGTTCTAAACATCCTCAGAGCCCACATGGCCTGTGGCTGAGCAGGGGAGGCCCAGCCTGTATCAAAGCCTGGTCCTGTGCAAGGCTGGGCCAAGGTTCTGATCTCATCTTAGACCCAGATTCTGGCCTTAGCTTAAACCCAGCCTCAGTCTCCGGCCTAGACCCAGCCTCAGGCCCCGGCCTGAACCCAGCCTCAGGCCCCGGCCTGGACTAACCTTCAGTCCCCAGTCTAGGCCTAACGTTAGCCCATCTTGAGCACGGCCTATGTCTGCTGCCTAGGCCCATTTTCCTCTCATCAAAGCCCAGACTCAGGCCCTGGCCCAGACTCTAGGCTGTGTTCCATAAGCTCAGGCCCAGAGAGCTCCATCCTCCAGATAGCCTGAAACCTGAGCCTGGGCCTTTGTCCCTGGTCTAGGCCACACCCGACTTGAGTAGTGTCCAAACACAACCAGAACCCCTTACACCTGAGGTTGTAAAGGCCGTTCAGAGACATTGCTGAGTGAGTGGGAAATGATAATGAAACAGGAAGCTTCCCATCCAGTACCTGTATAAACACAACGCAGTGGGTTCAACTGCAAATCGGGCTGTTTTCGCCCAAGGTTCTCACAAGGCCTTGTTAAAAACATCTCCAATGGTCACTATGATCTCTCAATGACCTGTTATCAAGGACCCTCTTGTCTGCCTTCAAAACATTCAATGTTTCTGCAGCAAATCTCAGAGGCAGCTTCTCCATCATCAAATACAGGGCCATGAAACCATTAATGTCTGCTGCTTTCTGCTTATTTTATTATTCCTTTACCGGGTCAGGGTGTTGCTGCCTGGGCCTAAAGTTATTGCCCATCCTTAATTGCCCAGGGGGCAGTTTACAGTCAACCACATTGCTGTAGGTCTGGAGTCACATGTAGGCCAGACCAGGTAAAGGTGACAGTTTCCTTCTCTGATGGAAGTTAGTGAACCAGATGGGTTTTACAACAATTGATCATGCTTTCAGGGATATCATCACTGAGATGAACTTTCAATTCCAGGCTTATTAACAGAATGTAAATACCACTTGCTCCAATTGTGCCAGTTTAGTCTCATCCTCAAATCCCTTTCTCTGGCCACAGTACCAGGCTCTGATCCCCAGTCTAGTCCAAGGCTCTGTACCAGTCTACATCCAGGCTGTGATCCCCAGTCTAGGTCAGGCTCTACTCCATTCGAGACCCAGGCTCTGTCCCCCATTTCGGCCCATGCTGTGCTCCCAGGTAGTCCTTGGCTCTTCTCCCAGTCTAGTCCCAGGCTCTGATCCTCAGTCAAGCCCCAGGCTGTGATCCCCAGTCTAGGCCCAGGCTGTGATCCCCAGTCTAGGCCCAGGCTCTGATCCTCAGTCTAGGCCCAGGCTGTGATCCCCAGTGTAGGTCCAGGCTGTGATCCCCAGTCTAGGCCCAGGCTCTGATCCCCAGTCTAGGCCAAAGCTGTGATCCTCAGGCTAGACGCAGGCTCTGATGCCCAGTCTAGGTCCAGGCTCTGATCCCCAGTCTAGGCCCAGGCTCTGATCCCCAGTCTAGGCCTAGGTTGTGATCCCCAGTCTCGGCCCAGGCTCTGATCCCCAGTCTAGGCCCAAGCTCTGATCCTCAGTCTGGGCCCAGGCTGTGATCCCCAGTCTAGGCCC
>NC_063379.1:213432-215452 GCF_021869965.1 Rhincodon typus | reverse complement strand
GCTCTGATCCCCAGTCTAGGCCCAGGCTCTGATCCCCAGTCTAGGCCTAGGTTGTGATCCCCAGTCTAGGCCCAGGCTCTGATCCCCAGTCTAGGCCCAAGCTGTAATCCTCAGTCTAGACACAGGCTGTGATCCCCAGTCTAGGCCAGGCTGGGACCACCTTTGAATCCCTGAGTTGCACTAGTCTTTGCTGGTTCCCCATGACCTCTGACTCTCTGCTTTCTCTCTCAGGCCGTTTTTTCTGGCGCCTCAGTCTCTCTGGACACCTGACCTCCTCGCGGCCTACTCGCATCAGCCGCTTCTGGTGGGGTTTCCCGAGCAACCTGGAGCACGTAGACGCTGTGTATGAGCGGCAGTCTGACCACAAGATCATCTTCTTCAGAGGTGATGGGCTCGAAGCCTTGGGTCAGGAGTCAGATCATAAGGTCGGGGTCTGTGTCTGGGTCAGCGTCTGGGTTTGTGTCTGTCTCTGGGTCAGTGTCTGTCTGGATCTGGGTCAGTGTTTGTGCCTGTGTCTAGGTTTGTATCTGAGTCCGTGCCTGGGTCTGGGTTTGTATCTGAGTTTGTGTCTGTCTCAGTGTCATGGTATGTGACTGGGTTTGCATCTGGGTTTGTACCTGAGTCTGTTTCTGTCTTGTGTCTTGGTATGTGTCTGGGTTTGCAATTGGCTCTGTGTCTGGGCCTGGGTCTGTCTCTATGTCTTGGTATGTGTCTGGGTCTGCATCTGCATTTGTATCTGAGTCCGTACCTGTGTCTGTCTCTGTGTCTGGGCCTATGTCAGGGTGTGCAGCCTACCCTCTGGGATCTCTGGCCCAGCGTGGAGTTTGAGCCTGGGACTTGATTTCTGCCTCTCCCCCACATGCAGGTGCCCAGTACTGGCTCTTTCAGGATAATGTGTTGCAGGAGGGGTACCCGCGACCTATATCCGACTTTGGGCTCTCCGTCAGTGGGATCGATGCAGTCTTCTCTGGGATTTTTGATGGGAAAACCTATTTCTTCAGGAATGGCCTCATGTGGATTTATGATGAGAGGGAAGAGAAACTGGATCCTAACTCCCCCTCGGAATTCTGGCCCTGGGCTGAGATCCCTCGAAAGATTGACAGTGCCCTGAGCTGGAAAGATGGTGAGCTGCACCCTTCATCTTCTCTCTTCATTCCCCTCGTCCCTCAGCATCTTCATCACTCATTCTCTCACTCTCTCCTTCCTTCACTCCCTGTATTACTCGTTCACTATGTCCCTCACTCCCTCCTACTCTCATTCCCTCCTCCCATTACACCCTTACTTCCTTCCTCCCTCTAACTGTCCAACTTCTCCTTGCTCCCAACCTTTCTCCCCCTCCCACCATTCCTCATTCACTCAACTTCCGGTGGAAATGACAGGATCGAATTTTACATTCAGTTTGAGGGAGAGAGGTGTAGGTCAAAGACTAGTGTTTTAAACTTAAATCGGGACAAGGTGTGGATGACAGCTGAGCAATAGTGAACAAGAAGATTAGCTTAAAGGATTGGTCAATACAGATAGAAAGGCAAATATTGAACAGAATATTTCAGAAAACACAGATACATTTCAACAAGAGAAAGAAATTGTAAAGGAAAGACCCACCACCTGTGTTTAACCAGGAATAAAGTCAGAAGTCACACGCCACCAAGTTATAGTCCAACAGGTTTATTTGATATCACAAGCTCCTTCACCAGGTGAAGCCTGTCACTTGTGTTTTCAAATAAACCTGTTGGACTATAGCCTGGTATAACACAGTGTGGAGCTGGATGAACACAGCAGGCCAGGCAGCATCAGAGGAGCAGGAAAGCTGATGTTTCAGGCCTGAACCCTTCTTCAGAAATGGCGGAGGGGGAAGGGAGCTGGGAAATAAATAGAGAGAGAGAAGGGTTGGGGCTGAGGCAGGTAGGTGGGATGGTGATAGGTGGGTGCAGCTAGGCAGTGATGGGGGTTGGTCAGTGAGGTTGGAGGGGCGGAAAAGGTGGGAGAGAAGATGAACAGGTCAAGGAGGCGGGGCTGATGG
>NC_063379.1:202650-212932 GCF_021869965.1 Rhincodon typus | reverse complement strand
TTATTGCGGGGACGGGGTGTGAGGGATGAGTTGCAGGAAATGTGAGAGACACGTTTGAGGGCATTCTCGACCACTGAGGGGGGGAAGTTGCGGTCCTTGAAAAATGAGGACATCTGAGTGGAATGCCTCATCCTGGGAGCAGATGCGGCGGAGGCGAAGGAATTGGGAATAGGGGATGGCATTTTTGCAGGAAGGTGGGTGGGAGGAGGTGTATTCTAGGTAGCTGTGGGAGTCAGTGGGCTTGAAATGGATATCAGTTTCTAGGTGGTTGCCCGAGATGGAGACAGAGAGGTCCAGGAAGGAGAGAGAGGTATTAGAGATGGTCCAGGTGAACTTAAGGTTGGGGTGGAAGGTGTTGGTTAAGCGGATGAACTGTTCGAGCTCCTCGTGGGAGCACGAGGCAGCGCCGATACAGTCATCAATGTAACGGAGGAAGAGGTGGGATTTAGGTCCGGTGTAGGTACGGAAGAGGGATTGTTCCACGTAACCTACAAAGAGGCAGGCATAACTTGGGCCCATGCGGGTACCCATGGCCACCCCCTTTGTCTGTAGGAAGTGGGAGGAATTGAAAGAGAAGTTGTTGAGGGTGAGGACGAGTTCGGCTAAGCGGATGAGGGTGTCAGTGGAGGGGGACTGGTCGGGCCTGTGGGACAGGAAGAAGTGAAGGGCCTTTAGGCCATCTGTATGGGGAATGCAGGTGTATAGGGACTGAACGTCCATGGTAAAGATGAGGTGTTGGGGACTGGGGAATTGGAAGTTCTGGAGGAGGTGGAGGGCGTGGGTGGTTTCACGGACGTAGGTAGGGAGTTCCTGGACCAAGGGGGAGAAAATGGAGTCCAGATAGTTGGAGATAAGTTCGGTGGGGCAGGAGCAGGCGGAAACAATGGGTCGACCAGGGCATTCAGGTTTGTGGATTTTGGGAAGGAGATAGAAGCGGGCGGTGCGGGGTTGGGGAACGATGAGGTTGGAGGCCGTGGGTGGGAGGTCACCTGAGGTGATGAGATTGTGGATGGTTTGGGAGATGCAACATCCCCTCCTCAGTGGTCGAGAACGCCCTCAACCGTGTCTCCCACATTTCCCGCAACTCATCCCTCACACCCCGTCCCCGCAATAACAACCAAAAAAGAATCCCCCTCATCCATACGTACTACCCCACCAACCTCCAGATCCAATGCATCATCCTCCGACACTTCCGCCATCTGCAATCCGACCCCACCACCAAAGACATCTTTCCCTCCCCACCCTTATCTGCTTTCCAGAGGGACCACTCTCTCCGTGACTCCCTTGTCCACTCCACACTCCCCTCCAACCCCACCACACCCAGCACTTTTCCCTGCAACCGCAGGAAGTGCTACACCTGCCCCCACACCTCCCCCCTCACCCCCATCCCAGGCCCCAAGAAAACTTTCCACATCAAGTAGATGTTCACCTGCACATCTGCCAATGTGGTATACTGCATCCGCAGTACCCGTTGTGGCCTCCTCTACATCGGGGAAACCAAGCGGAGGCTCGGGGACCGCTTTGCAGAACACCTACGCTCGGTTCGCAATAAACAACTGCACCTCCCAGTTGCGAACCATTTCAACTTCCCCCTCCCATTCCTCAGACGACATGTCCATCCTGGGCCTCCTGCAGTGCCACAACGATGCCACCCGAAGGTTGCAGGAACAGCAACTCATATTCCGCTTGAGAACCCTGCAGCCCAATGGTATCAATGTGGATTTCACAAGCTTCAAAATCTCCCCTCCCACTACCGCACATCCCAAAACCAGCCCAGCTCGTCCCCGCCTCCCTAACCTGTTCTTCCTCCCACCTATCCCCTCCTCCCACCTCAAGCTGCACCCCCATCTCCTCCCTACTAACCTCATCCTGCCCCCTTGACCTGTCCATCCTCCCTGGACTGACCTATCTCCTCCCTAACTCCCCACTTACACTCACCTTTATTGGCTCCATCCCTGCCTCTTCGACCTGTCTGTTTCCTCTCCACCTATCCTCTCCTCTATCCATCTTCTATCCGCCTCCCCCTCTCTCCCTATTTATTTCAGAACACCCTTCCCCTCCCCCATTTCTGATGAAGGGTCTAGGCCCAAAACGTCAGCTTTTCTGCTCCTATGATGCTGCTTGGCCTGCTGTGTTCATCCAGCTCTGCACCTTGTTGTCTTGCATTCCTATTAGCCTGTCTTCCTAGCTTCAGGGGTCTGCGGACAGGATCACTTTGACCTTTCTTTCTTCACTCGTGGGACATGAGCATCGCTGGCTGGGCGCCATTTATTTCCCATCCTTAATTTACTTACGAAGGTGCCCTGCCATTCATTTTGGCTGACCTGGCAATTGTAGGTTAATATCTGCACAGTGACACCCCAGAGTGCGATAGAACAGAATTTTGTCTCAAACTCCTGGAGTTCCCTCCCGAACACCATCTGCCAAAAGCACACAGGCTGCAGACGTTCATGAAGGCAGCTCAGCCTCACCTTCCTAAGGTGGGAATGAGCGATGGACAAGAAATGTTATACCATCAGCATCATCCATGTCCCACAAGTGAAAAAAATTTGGAGAGGCATCAACCATTTAGAATTTATTGTCTGAGCAGTCATTGTCCAATATGGAAACAAAACACGGTCTGTAAATGTGACTGATTGCGTTTGAGAGGATGGCACCTGTGAGGGCGCCGTGAAACTTCTGTCTTTGAGTCAGTGAGGCGTGTATTCTGCAATAACATCTTAATGTGAAAAATGATTGCAACAGGGAATTGACTCGCTGTCGTAATCTGTTTGTTCATTTCAAATAATAAGTTGGAAAATGTTGCAAAATCAGTCCCCTCAGGAGATGACTTGACCAGATACAAACTTAAGTCATCACAGACATCCCAATTTGCAGTTCAATAAAAGTTACGTGGCATGAGTGTGAAGGGAGATCACGACACACTGAAGATGTATTCGCAAGTTGACCAGATTCAGAAAATATATTATATGGTTCTTGCCATCGTAAGTGTTCCCGGTGAGTGTCTGTAAATATGGAAAGTTTGTAAATGTCTGTGTGAGCTGCTTGCGAGTTTTAGTTTGTGTTTCATAACACTGCATTCTGATATAAACAGTTACTCTTTGTACAGAACCCCACAGTGATGAAAGTCGAATAAGAGAAATGGTTTGAATGAATTTTGTTATGTTACCCTGTATTCACAGTGATAAATCATCTTTTAACATTCTGGCTTTCTCAATTATCATTAAGTTGTATTCAGGCTGACATTGATAGATTCTTCAATCAAAGGTTTATTGGAAAAGGGCAGCCATGTGAATGTGAAGAATGTTGAATCAGCTGCTAGATGGGCTGAACGGCCAACTCCTATTCCTTTTTTTCATGGTGTTATGGTCCTAGTCCAATATTGTGTAAAATTCCTTCAAACCTTAGTGGGGATAGAGTTCTCTGAGTGAAGATGTCAGTGGAATTGATAAGAACACAACAGTAAATATGGACAGGCTTCCAGAGAAGTCTGTGATCCCAATATCAAGAATTGTTGGGGCAATCCGTCAGTGTAGATTGGACTTGTTTTAGTTCACTGCTCATTGATGAAAGTCTAATTCCATTGATCATGAAACACCAGCAATGTCTATCAGGTTAGAATTACGCGCAGTGTAGTTCTCCGAGCAGTTCAGCATCCCTGATCCAGAAAAAAGAAATTGTTGGAGAAGCTCAGCAGTGGAGAGAGAGAAAGCAGAGTTAATGTTTCAAGTCCAGTGATTATTGTCTGAATGACAGTCGCTAACTACTGGGGGACTACAGGGATCTGCGCTAGGATGCCAACACTTCACAATCTATATTAATGATTCAGGTGAGGGAGCTGAATGTAATTGGACAAGCTAGGACTTTTTTTTCTTTAGAGCATAGGAGACTGAGTGGGGAGCTTATAGAAGTGTTTAGGATCATGAGAGGCATGGATAGGATGAAATGCCCTCAGTCTCATTCCCAGGATTGGTGAAATGAGGAGTAGAGGGCATCAGTTTAAGGTAAGAGGGGAAAGAATACATGGGAATGTGAGGGGCAACTGTTTTACACAGAGGGTGGTACTCATATGGAATGAGCTGCCAGTAGAAGTTGTTGAGGCGGGTACATTCTCAACATTTAAAAGGCATTTGGATGAATACATGGGTAGGAAAGGTTTAGAAGGATATGGGTTAAGTGCAGGGAAATAGGGTCAGCGTAGATGGACAATTTGGTTGGCACGGACCCTTCTGGGCTGGCTCCATGCTGTAGGACTGTATGACTCTATGATCATATTGATTGGTGAAGCAGGCTCGATGGGATGAATGGCCTCATCCTGCTTCTATGTTTCTGTGAATCTTTCTCTGAAATGAAAGCATCTGGGGGCATTTGTTTTGTTTTGCCGTTGATGGGGTTGGGAGGATGTGGTTGGAGGAAAGGACTGAGTCGGTTTGATAGAGAAAGTGCCCAGAGGGAGAGGAGGGGTTGGTGGGGGGGAAAGAGAGAGAGAGCGAGAGAGAGAGAGAAAGCAAAATGCTGGCTAGAACGCTCGGTGGAAGGGTGAATAGGTGAAAATGGATTGTCTGTATGAGGGGAAACCTGGATAGAACAGGAGTTAAGGGTGTTGGGCTGTGGGACAAAAATGGACAGCGGTGTCCGTGCTCTGATAGTGTTAAACTCAATGCTGAGTCCTAAACGCTGCAAGGTACTGAAGTGAATGATATGGGGTATGTCCTCCAGTTTGCACTGAGCTTCACTGGAGCATTGCAGCAGGACTGATGTAGAGATGTTGGCCGGGGAACACAATGGGTGGAGGAGGGTTTTGAAGCTGCATACAACTAGAAGCTCGCTGTCATCTTTACAAACTGAATACAGGTGTTCTGCAAACCGGTCACTTGGTCTGGATTTCTGATCCTGTTGACATTTAACTTTTGGGAGCATCTGACAGTTCAGAATAATACTGAGTGATTGTTCACTATCAAAGAAAATTACTAATCACAGTGATGGTATTTACTGCAAGTCCTGAACAGTGATTTCATAACTGGGTTAAAATCAATTGATTCAAGATATTATTTATTGAGGGAAAAACTAGAGGAAGCTGCAACTCAAAGGGACCTGAGGGTAATTGTGCATTAAACACAGAAATCTAGTACACTGGAAGGGCAGGCAACAGGAAAGACTTATTCCAGGGGGTTGGAGTATAAGAGTGCTGAAGTTTTATTACAACTGTACAAGATGCTGGTGAGATCACATCTGGAGTGCTGGTAAAGGACATGAGGAACTTTGGATCAGGATGATCCTTTTGAATGTTGGTGCAGGCTCGGGGAACTGAACAGCCTACTCCTGTGATAACAAGGTGTAGAGCTGGATGAACACAGCAGGCCAAGCAGCATCAGAGGAGCAGGAAAGCTGACGTTTCGTGTCTAGACCCTCCTTCAGAAAAGCCTACTCCTGTTCCTATTTCAGATGGTGTCCCTCATCGCTGGAGCCCCATCGAGGCGAGTATTCAAACCTGAGGAGTGTGTCTTCCTGTGCAGGTTCTAAAACTTCATATTTCCTACAATGGGAAGACAGTGTTAGTGGGAAGTTGGTTGAGTTTCAACAAGTTGGGGACTGTAGTCCAAGTTTGCTGAGAGTAAGATCTCAGGGAATACCCAAACTTTGGCAGCCAGCCCTGATGGTTCCAATGGGCAATGGAGGATATCTTTGTGTGAAATATTAGCTCATTAAAATATTTTTAAAAAGCCAATCAGGTTAAAATACTGTTGTCAATGCCTGAATCAAACATAGAGCATGCTTAACATTTCAAGACTCTATCTTGTGGTCTCATGGTCACTATTTTCATCTCTGTCTTGCAGCCAATTTACTGGGAATTGTGATCCTGTCCTGCAGACAGTGTGGTCTCTCTAACTGCACCACTCGCTACCTCGTGGCCATGGCAACTGCAGATCTTCTGGTCATTCTCACTGAGGTCTTACTGCGGCGGATCAGTTATTATTATTTCCACATGACTTTCCTGGACATCACCCCTGTTTGCAGTGTTCGCGCTGTCCTGCTCTCTGCTGCTACAGACTGCTCTGTCTGGTTTACTGTAAGTTTTTCCTTTGATCGATATGTGTCCATTTGTTGCCAGAAGCTGAAAACAATGTATTGCACTGAGAGAACCACGATTGTTGTTCTAGCGACAACCTGCACCCTGCTCTGTTTAAGAAACATCCCTTTCTACTTTATCTTTGAACCTTGGGTGATAATCGACAATGTCCTTTGGTTCTGTGTTGTAAAACCAAACGTTTATAATGATCCTGCATGGGTGGGATTTTCATGGTTAGATGCAGTTTTGACACCATTGCTCCCATTTGCTTTAATTCTTTTGCTTAATGCACTGACAGTCAGGCACATTTTAGTGGCCAGTCAAGCTCGTAAGAGATTGCGGGGTGAAAGCAAGGGAGAGAATCCAAGAGACCCAGAGATGGAGAACCGAAGGAAGTCTGTGATTTTGCTCTTTGCCATATCTGGCAGCTTCATCCTCCTGTGGTTGGTTTCTGTTATAGAATTCCTATATTATCACATTACAGGGGCAGATCCCAGGCACTACACACAGTCTGAAGTTATCTTTAGACAAATTGGAGTGATGTTGGTGAATTTAAGTTGCTGCACAAACACTTTTATTTATGGGGTGACTCAGTCCAAGTTCAGAGAGCAGGTCAAGAGTTTGATGGAATATCCAGTTACAGCAATTGTTCAATTCATGAATAAAAGACCCTGAGATCCATCCAGTGGTGCATTCCCCCATCAGAAAGATCTGTCTGGTCCTTGGAGCAGAATGACCAAATAAAGCATCCAACTCTCAGGGTCCACTTCCAACATCGAAGAGTTTATTGGGATGACAGTTAGGAAGAACCATATGGAAATCCAGATGTTTCTTCAATGTAAAAAAAAATGTATTTTTCTACATTGTTTTCAGCCTGTCTTTATCAATTACAGGCCAGTGATATTATTAATTTATTCCATACACTTCCCTGAGGTTAATCATTGTGACTGCATGGTCAGTGATGGACAGTCTTCTGGATAACTCTTGGGTCTCCCATGATTTCATAATGTTTCCCAGACACCCTTATCTCCCTCCTTGGAGCTTTTCACAATAGATGTTTTATTCAATCATATTCCAAATTCCTGACAGTTATCCTCCTTCCCAGACACTCAACAGCTGCAGCACCTTCATTGCCAATAATATATCACTATGGACCTTTCAACTTCTGTTACACAGTCTGTTTTCCTTAATAACTTTATCACAGAAGATATAAATGGATGCAAATTGTTAGAAAATTTGCAACATAAATTTCAGTAGAAAGTTTTTATATATAAGTCTGACTCGACCTTACTTTATTGATTCACAGGATGAAGGTGTCACTGGCTAGATAGCATTTATTGCCCATTAAAAGTCAACCACATTGTTGTCAGTTCTGGAGTCATGTGTAGGTGAGACCATTTAGGGATAAGTTTCCTTCCCCAAAGGACATTAATGAACCAGATAGATTTTTACCAACAATCGGCAATGGATACATGATCATCATCAGGCTCTTAATTCTAGAGTTTTATTGAACTCAATTTGCATCATTTGCCATGGGATTCGAACCCAGTTACCCTGAATACTATCTGGGTCTCTGATGAGCAGCCCAGCGATAATATCACTAAGTTGTTACAGCTACCTTGGAAATCTCTTTATCTTGCAGCTGCAATTGTAACACCTATTCACATACTGTAAATGGGTTTCCTCACCGTTCGTCTTTATAGTTTTTTTTAAATGAAATCTCTCTAATGCTTATTGTACTGTTTGGATACATTCAAAATCTATATCAATCGTTTTCTGGAAAACTTAAGTGAAGTAAATCGACCTTTTCTACCAGCTGTGACAGATCCCTGACTCTAAACTAATTAAGTACAAAAGTTGTCTCTCACTATGCAGTGTGCTCTGATCCGACTATTTTAATGGAAACAGCTGCAGCTGCATATATCTGCATATATGACTCTTTCTACAGAGTCATTATTGTTCTCATATATAATTTACTTCAAAACAAACTGCACTGAACAAACTATTTCTAAGTTAACTGACAACTTCCTTGGACATTTTCTGCCGCTTTCAGCCATGAGCAAACACTGGTGATTAGCAGATATCTCAAATAATCAGGGATTCCACAATTTAACCATTCTTCTCCATTGACCTGTTGTTTAATTGGAGCGCTCAGGTGTTTAAAAGGGGGATCTGCCTTCCCGAAGTATTGAGAGAATGAAAACAATGCTTCCATTTAAGAGCTGCAGAAAGACATTGTTCTCATTTCAACGTCACCTGTCTCCACCTATTTTGCCATTGACAGTCGAGTGTGTGTGTATGTATGCATGCGTGTGTGCTTGTGTGTGAGAATAGGTCTCTGTGTGTGCATGTCTGTGTGTTTGAATGAGTGTGACTATGTGTCTCTGCATCTGTCTGTGTGTGAGTGCAGGTGGGAGTGTGCGTGTGTCTGTGTCTGCAATTGTGGGAGACAGTATGTGTCTGCGGTTACAAGTGTGTGTGCGGCATTTCAAGAGCTCATCCAACTACTTTTTAAATGTTGTGAGGTTTTCTACCTCCATTTTAGAGGAGGTGACACCCTTGTGGTATAGCTTGTTTTACCAGAGACCCAGCTATTGTTCTGAGGATCAGGTTTCTAATCCCGCCATGATAGATGGTGAAATTTGAAAAAGAAACATGGAATTAACAACCTACTGATGACCACGAGCCCATTGTCCATTGTTAGAAAACCCCATCAAGTTCATTAATGTCTTTCAGGGAAGGAAATCTCCCATCTTTACCTGGTCTGCCCTACATGTGACTCCAGACCCACAGTAACGTGGTTGATCCGAAGTATCGTTTGGGTAGTTAGGGATGGGGAATAAACGCTGGCATCATCAGTGACACCCACATACAGAGTTTGAAACAACATGAACTCCCAGGCATGCCTGGATTGGTGCTTGTATGTATATGCATGTGTATGAGTCTGTGAGTGAGTATGTGTTAGTGTGTATCAGTGAGTGCGACAGCATGTATATGCAGTCTGTGAGTGTGCAGGTATACGTGAGATTATGTGTGAGTGTGTGTGAGAGCGTGTGTGTGTGTGTGTGTGTGTGTGTTTGAGAGACTGCTTGACAGAATATGTGTACATATGTATTCGATTGCATGGCTGTGAACCCCTATGTGTGTATCTGTTTGTTTGTGCAAGATTGTTAATGTGTATGTAGGTCCTTGTTCCTGTCTGCCTGACTGTGTGCGGATGCCTGTCTGTTTAATATATCTCTGTGAATTTGGGCGTGTGAGTCATTACATGTTTGCATGTGTCAGTTTCTGTGTTTGTATGTGTCTTTGCATATGGTTATGAGACCGTGCGAGTGTGAGTCTATGTGTCTTTGATGATGAGTGTGTGTGAGAGAAAGTGTGACTGTGTGAGAGAAATGTATCTGAGGGTGAGAAAGTGTGCCTCTGTGAGGGCTTGTCTCTATATGTATTTCTGTCTGTGTGTGCACACATGTACCTGTCCTTCTGTCTGCATTATGCCTTGTGCATGGGTATGTGTGCCTTTGTGTATACATGTGTGCGATTGACCCTACACTTGTTTCTGTGTGTGTGTACTTGTGTGTTTATACCTTTGTGATTCAGTATATGCCTGTGTATTTCACTGTGTGAATTTATGTTCTGTAGCTTTCTGCAGTCTTTCTCCATTTAAATAATATTTAGCCCCTCTATTCTTTCTAACATTGATCACTTCACATTTCCTGACACTATATAGCATTGACTGAGTTTTTTTTTGCCCCAGTTATTTAAGTTGTCTATATTGTTATGAAGTTGTATAGAGTAATCGTGAATTGGAAGGAAGGAAGTTAGAATTTCTTTGTTAAAAAAAAACAAAGTGTGTGGTCCCTTTAAGAGATAGAGTGCTTTTCTAAGCTTAGAAATTTACACTGTATGTAGCTGAAGATTCTGAAATTGAAACATGTATTAATTGGCTGACTGATTGGAAACCCAAGGTTTGTTTTGATGTTTTGGCAATGAGCTGGAATCAGCCAATTAATTTAAATCAAGCACTTAGTGATTGAAAGCCAATTCAATTTAAATCTGAGATAACAAGGTGTAGAGCTGGATGAACACAGCAGGCCAAGCAGCATCAGAGGAGCAGGAAGGCTGACGTTTCTGAAGAAAGGTCTTGGCCCGAAACATCAGCTTACCTGCTCCTCTGATGCTGCTTGACCTGCTGTGTTCATCCAGCTCTAC
>NC_063379.1:188776-202150 GCF_021869965.1 Rhincodon typus | reverse complement strand
TGACCGTTAAAGTGTTCCCTGACTGGGAGGAAACATCCCTGTCTGGCAATTGTTACGCAGTGTCCATTCATCCGTTGTCATAGCATCTGCATGGTTTCACCAACATACAATTCCTTGGGGCATCCTCACCTGAAGCGTATGAGATGGACAACGTTGGCCGAGTCACATGAGTAACTGCTGTGCACATAGTGGGTGGTGTTCCCACGTGTGATGGTAGTGTCCATGTCGATGATCTGACATGTCTTGTAGAGGTTGCCATGACAGGGTTGTATGGTGTTGTGGTCGATGTTGTCCTGAAGGCTGGGTAGATTTTTGCTGCAAACAATGGTCTGTTTTAGGCTTGGCGGTTGTTTCAGAATCTAGAGGATATCAGAATCCTGAGATATTGAAGTTTTGCGTTCAAACAAGAGGGGACTGTGGTATTGCCTTACAGCTATACAGCTGCTGTGGAGCACTTTCCTTCTCTCTATCCATCCCTCGTGTTTGCAAAACAAAACTAATACAGGTCCAGAAGGGGTTGCGAGGCAACCACAAGCACAGGGGTCCCTATAATCTCTCGGACTTCAAAGCCAGATTTCAAACAATTCAGGGCAATGACTGTCTCCAGTAAGGGAGGATCTAATCACTGCCCCCTTGGCATCCAATGGTGTCACCACTACTGAATCTAACCACCGACGCTCAGTCGCAGCAGTGTGTACCATCTGCAAGGTGCTCTGCAGAAATTCAAAGATCCTCAGGCAGCACCTTCCAAACCCACGACCCACGTCCATCCAGAAGGACAAGGGGCAACAGATACATGGGAATACCACCCCCTCCCTGCAAGTTCCCCTCCGAGCCACTCCCCATCCTGACTTGGAAATATATTCCGGTTCCTTCAGTGTCGCTGGGTCAGAATCCCTGGAATTCCCTCCCTAAGGGACATTGTGGGTCAACCCACAGCACATGGACTGCAGCGGTTCAAGAAGGCAGCGCACCTCCCACCTTCTCAAGGCGGGGCAACTAGGGATGGGGCAATAAACGCTGGGCCCAGCCAGCGATGTCCCACAAGAGAATAAAAAATAACTCTTGTAAATCCTTAAAGGTTTTGCTTGGCTGCTTACCAGAATTGATTAACCTCCTGCAATCAGGAGGTGGAGCCTCCACATTGGTCTCATGTCAAAGAAATCACATGGATTCCCTTCAAATTCTTTCTTAAAATGAAAACACTGTTCAATCCAGAAAGTGTCCAAGATCTTCTAGATTCTCAGATAGTCATATAGAGATAGTCAGGCTCTAAAGGACATAGCTGCTCGACTGGGTCTGCAGCAGGTGGTGAGGGAACCAACAAGAGGGAAAAACATACTTAACCTCATCCTTACCAATCTGCCAGCTGCAGTTGTATCTGTCCATGACAGTATCGGTAAGAGTGACCATCACACAGTTCCACCTTCACATTGAGAACAACCCCCATCGTGTTGTGTGGCACTATCACCGTGCTAAATGGGACAGACTTCGCACAGACCGAGCAACTCAAGACTGGGCATCCATGAGGCGCTGTGGGCCATCAACAGCAGCAAAATTGTACTCCAACACAATCTGTAACCTCATGGCCCGGCGTATCCCCCTCTGAACCATTTTCGTCAAGCCAGGGGATCAACCCTGGTTCAATGGAGAGTGCAGGAGGGCACTTCACCTGATGAAGGAGCAACGCTCCGAACGCTTGAATGATTTCAAATAGACCTGTTATACTATAATCTGATGCCATGTGACTTCTGACATTATCCATCCCAGTCCATCACATCGTGTATATTTAAGGCTGAGATAGACAGATTCTTGATCAGCCAGGAATCAAGGGTTACTGGGAAAAGGCAGAAAAGTGGCTGTGAGGAATGTGGGGATCAGGCATGATCCTATTGCATGGCAGAGCAAGCTCGAGGGGCTGAATGGCCTTCTCCTGTTTCTATTTCGGATGGTCTTATAGCCTTAATGTCATTTCCCAGCCCAAAGCCCTGGAAGCTGTGACGACACAAGTGACTGATCTGTAGAGTGCTCCACTCTTCTGAGGGTTTCTGACTGAAACAGCCTTTCTGGGTGTGAGTTCCACACTCTGAGTGAGAAGTGATATCTCCTCGAGGAACCTCTCAGTCTCTCACTGCAAGATGCAGCAGGTGGGTCACGGGGAAGCAGAAAGCAGGCCACATGTGCTCTGTTCCCCAGTTCCATTTCACTAGGTGCGGCTTACACCCTTCCTCAACTTCCCGTACTCTCCCTTTTGGCTTGATGGAGCCGAATGGTCTTGCTCCTAGCCCTTAGCAGGCTGTCTATAATTGGTTTATATAGCACATGTCCCTGGACTGGGGTCAGTTAGCTCAGTAGGCTGGAGAGTTGGTTTGCAATGCAGAGTGACTCCAACAGCATGGGTTCAATTCCTACACCTGCTGAGGTTAGCATGGAGGACTCTCCTTCTCAACCTTTCCCCTTGCCTGAGGCATGATGACCTTCAGGTTAAATGACCACCAGTCATGTGTCTCCAATGAGGAGCTGTCCTATGGTCCGGTAAGACCATACTTGTATCTGCAGCACCATGTCACTGCTGTGACAGAGGGATGTGAATGTGTTGGAAACATTTCAGAGTAGGTTTACCAGAATAAACCCTGGAATGAGTGGATTGTCTAATGAGGAAAAGGTCCTCACCTCATCAAAGTCTTCAAGATACTAAAAGGAAAAGTCAGGGTAGATAAAGGACAGGGACAGGACGGGGTTAGATACAGAGTAAAGCTCCCTCTACACTGTCCCCCATCAAACACTCCCAGGGACAGGGACAGCACGGGGTTAGATACAGAGTAAAGTTCTCTCTCCACTGTCCCCATGAAACACTCCCAGGGACAGGGACAGTACAGGGTTAGATACAGAGTAAAGCTCTCTCTACACTGTCGCCCATCAAACACTCCCAGGGACAGGGACAGCACGGGATTAGATACAAAATTTGACAACATTGTAGACAATGAAGGTAGGAGCATATAATTACAAAGGGGTATGGATAAACTGGGTGAATGGGTGACACTGTATTCGTTGGAGTTCAGTGCAAGTGTGTGGTTAGCACGTTGGAATACAAAGGAGGTTTACAAGAATGATACAGGTAGATTCTGCTATAATGCGTGTTTCATTAATGCCAATTGGCTACAACGCAATTGATGAATAGTGGACACTGTGTGGATAATGCAAACATAACGAGCGAGCAGAATCTGAGAATGATGTCTGCAGCATCCAGGAGAGATGTTAGGAAGCACATCGACTCACTAAGGCTGGGAGAGGTTTGGAGCTCTCTTGCACAAACAACAGTTCAAATCTGAAATAGATACGAGCTTTTGTTAAGCAAAAGTATTGAAGGATATTGCCCAAAGGCAGGTCTATGGAGGTAGATCAACCCTGATCCCATTGAGGGGCTGAATGGCCTGCTCCTGTCTCCCTGAAAAAGGTGGTGGATTTTCAGAGTTGGCCCTAGTTGGATTTGATTTGATGGGGTGGGGGGGAACAGCAGGAAGTGGAAGGGGAGGGGTAGGGGCATGATAGCTGCCTCCATTCGAATGGGTGCCGCCATCTTTGATACTGGCAGCTCCTCACCTGGTTGGAAGGGAAGCTGGTCCGCATCGATGACATCCTCGAAGGCCCGGATGCGCTTCCGCAGTTTCTCGGCGATCACCTGCTCCTCCATTGCGCGCCGCCTGGCGGCAGGGGGCGGGGTCTGTTACCGGGGACGCTGTTGTCACAATGGTCAAGGGGCGGGGTCTGTTACCGGGGACGCTGGGGTCACAATGGTCAAGGGGCGGGGTCTGTTACCAGGGACACTGGGGTCACAATGTTCAGGGGGCGGGGTCTGTTACTAGGGACACTGGGGTCACAATGGTCCGGGGGCGGGGTCTGTTACTGGGGACACTGGGGTCACAATGGTCAGGGGGCGGGGTCTGTTACTGGGGACACTGGGGGTCACAATGGTTGGGGGCGGGGAATGT
This sequence comes from Rhincodon typus, assembly GCF_021869965.1. Classification (NCBI taxonomy): domain Eukaryota; kingdom Metazoa; phylum Chordata; class Chondrichthyes; order Orectolobiformes; family Rhincodontidae; genus Rhincodon; species Rhincodon typus. Next base: position 198,158 of record NC_063379.1, on the reverse strand, counting down.
TTCCAGGGGCACCAATGTCACAATGTTCAGGGGGTGTGGTCTGTTACCAGGTTACAGTGTCACAATGGTCAGGGGGTGGGGTCTGTTACCGGGGTCACTGGGGTCACAGAGGTCAACAGGAGGGCCCTGTTACTAGGGATACGGGGGCCACAAAGATCAGGGGGTAGGGGTCCCAAGGGAGGGGACCTGGAGGAGGAGGAGGGGGCTGCCTGCTCTTTGCGATCTCAGAGCCCGTTGTGTTGGATCGGGATGGGGGTACAGATACAGGATTGACCAACTCACGGAACAGAGAGTGGCCATAAAGGGAGGTCAGGTGGCGTTTTCAGGATAGCAGCCTGGAACGAGTGGAGTGCCACAGGTAAACAGCGCTAGGGCCACAATTATTGCCAATGCGTATTCATAATGTGGATGTGGGAAGGGAATGTACTGTCGCCCAGTTTAGAAATGACACCAAAATAGGTAGAAAGGCAAGTGGTGAGGGTGTCTGACCCTGCAAAGGGTTCAGACACGTTAAATGATTGGGTAAACACTTAGCAGATGGAATACAACGAGGGGAAATGTCAGGTGATGGACTTTGGCAGGAAGAATACAGGAGCCGAATATTATTTAGATGGGAAAAAGACTGGAGATAGCTGCAGAACAGAGGCATTTCAGAGTCTTCGTATAACACACAAAAAGCCAACATAGGGCACATGATGGAGGAGTATGTGATTGCTGAGAGACTGCAGAAACACATCCGTGCCTTCAAGGGTATAAGGAAATAAGATGCTAAGGCCTTAACATGTGGGAAATAGGCCATTCAGCCCATCAAGTCTACTCCACTGTTCAATGAGATCATGGCTGATTTGATCAGCCTCAACTCCACTTTCCTGCATTTTGCCCGTTACTTCCGATTCCCTCTCCTGATTTACAACCTGTCTGTCTCAGCCTTGGATACGCTTACTGTTTTAAGTGGATGATCACTGATTTTTAATGAGTGGCTCTTAGTTTTAGCATCCATCAGTGTTATTTGGAATGTCGCTTTAATCACGGGAACGCTTCTTGCTGGAGCATTGAGTTTTATGTCTGTAGGTTGTATTGCTATTTAGAGTCAGTGAGTCATACAGCACAAAAACAGACCCTTGGGTCCAACCCGTCCATGCTGACCAGATATCCTAAATTAATTTGGTCCATATCCCTCTTAAACCCTTCCTATTCACGTACCCATCCAGGTGCCTTTTAAATGTTGTAATTGTACCAGCCTCCACCACTTCCTCTGGCAGCTCATTCCATACACACACCACCCTCTGTGTGAAAAAGCTGCCCCTCAGGTCCCTTTTAAAGCTTTCCCCTCTCACCTTAAACCTATGTCTTCTCATTTTGGATTCCCCCACCCTGAGGAAAAGACTTTGACTATCCATCCTAACCATGCCTCTCATGATTTTATAAACCTCTGTAAGGTCACCCCTCAGCCTCCGATGCTCCGGGGAAAATAGTCCCAGCCTGTTCAGCCTCTCCCTATAACTCAAACCCTCCAACCCCATGCAACATCCTCATAAATCTTTTCTGACCCCTTTCAAGTTTCACAACTTGTTCAGCTGAAGTATCTGATCTCGACAGGTATGTTTCACTCATTCCTGCTTCTTCTATAAACAACACATCTGCTAGCATCTGTGAAGGAAGAAACAGAGTTAATATTTCAGGTCCGGTGACCTTTTCAGTTCTGACGAAGGGTCAGCGGAACTGAAACATTAACTCTGATTTTTTTCTTCACAGATACTACCAGATCTGCTGAGCTTTTCCAGCAACTTCTGTTTTTGTTTCTGATTTACAGCATCCTCAGTTCTATCAGTTTTTATCTGCTATTCACAAGTTTCCCTGGTGGGTAGTTTCACTTCACTTTGAAGTATGGCCTGGTCCTGCTCCTGCCATGCCCTCCTGCACTCTCCATTGAACCAGGGTTGATCCCCTGGCTTGATGGTAATGGTTGAGTGGGGGACATGCCGGGCCATGAGGTTACGGGCCATGGAATACAATTCTGCTGCTGTTGATGGCCCACAGCGCCTCATGGATGCCCAGTCTTGAGTTGCTCGGTCTGTGCAAAGTCTGTCCCATTGTGCATGGTGATAGTGCCACACAACACAATGGAGGTTGTTCACAATGTGAAGGCAAGACTTCGTCTCCACAAGGACTGTGCGGTGGTCACTCTTATCGATACTGTCATGGACAGATACAACTGCAGCTGGCAGATTAGTAAGGATGAGGTTAAGTATGTTTTTCCCTCTTGTTGGTTCCCTCACCACCTGCTGCAGACCCAGTCTAGCAGCTATGTCCTTCAGAGCCTGACTATCTCACCCAGCTCGGGATAAATCTTGATATTTCTTGAGTATCTGAGGATCTAGAAGATATTGAAATGTTTAGACACTTCTTGGATTGAAAAAGGTTTTCTTTTGAGTGAAACATTTGAATGGAATCCATGTGAATTCCTTGAAATGAGACCATGAGGACTATGCTCCACTTCCTGATTACAGGAGGTCAATTAATTTTGGTGAGTAGTCTAGCAAAGCTTTTAGGGTTTACGAGAAAGGTTTTCAAAAAAATTCTCTTGTGGGACATCACTGGCTGGACCTGCGTTATTTCTTATCCTCAGTTGCCCCCCTTGAGAAGGTGGGGGTGTGCTGCCTTCTTGAACCGCTGCAGTCCATGTGCTGTGGGGTGACCCACAGTGTCCCTTAGGGAGGGAATTCCAGGGGTTCTGACCCAGCGACACTGAACGAACAGGGATACATTTCCAAGTCAGGGTGGGGACTGGCTCGGAGGGGAACTTGCAGGGGGTGGTGTTCCCATGTATCTGCTGCCCCTTGTCCTTCTGGATGGAAGTGGGTCGTGGGTTTGGAAGGTGCTGCCTGAGGATCTTTAGTGAATTTCTGCAGAGCACCTTGCAGATGGTACACACTGCTGCGACTGAGCGTTGGTGGTGGAAGGGAGTGGGATGTTTGTGGATGTGGTTCCAATCGAGCGGGGGCTGCTTTGTCCTGGATGGTGTCGAGCTTCTTGAGCGATGTTGGAGCTGCCCCCATCCAGGGGCAAGTGGGGAGTATTCCATCACCCTCCTGCCTTGTGCCTTGTAGATGGTGAGACAGTCTTTGGTGGGGAGACAGGACAGGAGTTACTCGCTGCAGGATTCCCAGCCTCTGACCTGCTCTTGTAGCTGCTGTGTTTATGTGGTGGGTCCAGTTGAGTTTCTGGTCAATGGTAACCCCCCAGGATGTGGATAGTGGGGGATTCAGTGATGGTAACACCATTGAATGTAAAGGGACGGTGGTTGGATTGTCTCTTATTGGTGATGGTCATAGCCTGGCATTTGTGTGGCACGAATGTCACTTGCCACTTGTCAGCCCAAGCCTGGATATTGTCCAGATCTTGTTGCATGTGAACATGGACTGCTTCAATATCTGAGAAGTTGCAAATGGTACTGAACCTTGTGCAATCATTGGCGAACATCCCCACCTCTGACCTTATGATGGAGGGAAGGTCATTAATGAAGCAGCTGAAGATGGTTGGGCCTAGGGCTCTACCCTGAGGAACTCCTGCAGAGATATCCTGGAGCTGAGATGATTTACCTCCCACAACCACCACCATCTTCCTATGTATCAGGTATGACTCCAACCAGCGGAGCGTTTGCCCCCGATACCCATTGATTCCAGTTTCCTAGGGTCTCCTTCATGACACACGGTCGAAAGCAGCTTTGATGTCAAGGGCTAACAAGGTGTGGAGCTGGATGAACACAGCAGGCCAAGCAGCATCAGAGGAGCAGGAAGGCTGATGTTTTGGGCCTAGACCTTTCTTCAGAAACGTCAGCTTTCCTACACCTTGTTATCTCAGATTCTCCAACATCTGCAGTTCTTGATGCCAAGGGCTGTCAGTCTCGACTCACCTCGGGAATTCAGCTCGTTTGTCCATGAGTGATACAATGCTACTCTCTGTTGGCCTAATCATGCCACTGTATACGAGGTGGTGGAGGGTAAAAACCCCTTAGGGATTCAGTCAACGATGGAGAGAAGGAAAGAGGGAGGGCAGCAGCTTACTGTATCATCCAAACTGACAGTACAGGCACACACAGACACACATGCACTCACACACACGCACACGCACACACACACACAGACACACACACAGACACACGCACACACTCGCACACACAGACACACACACACGCGCGCACACACACATAGACACACACACACACTCACACACACAGACACACACACATACACACTCACACACACTCACACACACACACACACACACTCACACAAACACACAGACACATACACTCACACACACACATACACACTCACACATACACACTCACACACACATACACACACATACACACTCACACATTCATACACACGCACACACACAGACGCACACACACACACACACACACACACACACACATACACACACACAGACACACACTCACACCCACACTAATGCACACATATTCACACAGACCCACACTAACACACACATATTCAAACACACACACACACATACACCCACACACACACATACACACACACTAACACACACACGTTCACACACACACTAACACACACTCACATACACACACACACATGCACAGGCACACACACACTCACACACTAACACACACACATTCTCACACACGCACAAACTCACACTCACATACACACTCGCACACACACACTCACATTCACACGCTCACACACACAAACTCACACTCACACACACTCTCACACTCACAAACTCATAAACTCACAGTCACACTCACTCACACACACTCACACACGCACAAACTCACACTCACATACACATTCGCACACACACACTCACGCACTCACAAACCCACGCTCACACACACTCACACACACACATACACACACACTCACACTCACAAACTCAAACTCACACACACTCACATACTCATACACACACACACACACACACTCACACACTCACTCACACACGCATACACACACACCCACAAACGCCCCATACCCACACATCCACACACACACAGCTGGTGTGGAGAGGACTGCAATTGTACTGAGGTCCCTCAGTGTGGAACATGCCCCTGTGCAGAAATGTTTGTGCTCCCTCTGCAATGTGGAAATCATTTATCTTTGAGCAGCATTCTGACATTATACACATTAAATAGAGTTTTTCTACTGCAATTGTATCCAGACACCTCCGAGTGAACCATTTTGCAATGTTTTCTGACGTACCCTCACAAATTCTAAGAAAGGATTCAAAGTTGGATGGGATGAAACCAGCACTGGGCATGTTCATCTCCTTCTGCCTGTTCTCAGGGACAACACCACCAGGCGTTGAGCAAAACTGCTTTGTGTCTCCTAAGAGATTCTTTGAAGATTGAAACAACAGTGCAATGTGAGAGGTTCACAGACTTCGATGTTTTCTCCAAAAAATATCTGCTTCTTGTGCAGGGACATGGGGAGTCCAGCACAGGGTGTCATTGTATCACATTAAACACAGGAGGGACACGGAGGGTGAGGTAGGGAATTAATCCCCAAAACAGGGACCCCATTGGACAGAGATACAGACACAGAAATACATGAAATAACTCCAAAGAGGCTGGTATCCTGTCACCAAGTCACCCTTTATTTACCTGTAGACAGTAATTGACATTGGTCTGGCTTCTTCTAAACCAGCTCTTCGAGTGAGCAGAACCCCTGACACTCCTTATATCTGTCAGCCAGGGCTCCCTGATTGGACCACATTAACAGCTCCAATCAGGGAACTCATATTCTATGAGGTTTACCTGGCTGACCCCATTACAATCATTGCATTGCCCACTCACTCAACTTGTCTAAATCACCTTGAATCCTTGTTGCATCCTCCTTACACCCCACAATCCTTTACTGTACCATCAGCAAATTTGAAAATGTTGAATTTGGTTTTCTCAGCCTGCTTATTCCCACTCTCTGTTCCCTGTCTCTCAACCAATTCTCAATCCATATTAATGTCAATCCCATGTGCTTTGCATGTTCATGTTCAATGAGGCACATTATCAAAAGACTTCCGGAAACTGAAATGCATCAAATCCATGGGTTCTCCCTTATCAATTTTACCATGGCTAATCTAACTAACCTGCACATCTTTCGACTGTGAGAGGAAACCAGAGCAACTGAAGGAAAGCCAAGCAGAGATGGGAAGAATGTACAAAGTCCACACAGACAGTCACATAAGAATGGATTCAAATCCGGGTCCCTGTGCCTACACAATTTTGCGCCCCTCCCAAATTTGCAAAACCATCCCAAATTTACGCTCTTCCCAAAAATATTTTGTTGCCCAAAATATTGTGCCCCATCCTAATACTGTGATGCCAAACATTTTTCCCACTTCAGATTTTGTAGCCCGAAATATTGCCCACCTCCCAAATTTTGCAGCCCAAAATAAATGTTGCTCACTCCGTCCAAATATTTTTCCACCTAAATTTGCGCCACTCAGATATCAACTCCCCTAAAACATGCCCCTGATATTCCACCCCCACATTATGCCCCAAATTATTGGGTCGCCAAATTTTGCACCCCTAATTTCTTTGTGCACCAAAATATTGAGCTCCTTCCATTTTTCACCATAAAATTTTCCCTCCCAAAATATGTCCCTAAAATATTTTGCTCCCTCAATGTTGCATCCCCAAATATTTGCCTTTGCAAATATTTCCCCCACAGCGTGCCATCCCCAACTATTTTGGCCCCAATCAAATATTTCTCCTCACCAAATATTTGCTCCCCCCCCCCAAATACTGTGCTTCCCTCAATATTGCACGGAGCCTCACACCCCGGGTCAGAGGTAAATGAGTATGTATGGACTGACTGGCCTATGACTGAATGTTTTAATGCACAGCAAGATCCCATTACACAATTACTGAAACTTTAGGGCACAGAGGCAGTCCTTTCAGCCCTACATGGCTGACCACCGCAACCCCCCCCACCCCCCACCGCCATTAAATGATCTTGGTCCTGTCTGACACCCCATGATTTGCACCTGAACAACCTCTTTGAAAATCCTTCCCATGAAGACAGCTCCTCCATGATTACACTGAGCTGTCCAACACTCTGTCCTATCTGGTCTCCCCCTTTGATCTCTCTCTCTCTCATACAACAGGCCCCTTCACCCTTTATCCTCCCCTACCCCCGTCAAAGCTCCCCCCTCTCTCTGGCTATTTAACATACTCCCTGTTGACCACTCTCCCCCTCAGGAACTAAGGGACAATCTAATTGCCTCCATTCCCCTCCCCTCACAGACTCATGGCTCCCGGGCTGGAGGACATGGTGAGTAAGTGCAGAGACTGATTGGCCTTTGCCTGACTGCTGTAATGCACAGCAAGAGCCCAGTCTGAAGGCATCTCCTACCACACATTCAATGAGGATGGTAACTCATTTCCCGTTCCAGCTCCTCCTCCCCTTTATCGAGAACAGTGGGGGATACAGTATTAATTCTACATCACCCTTTGGCCCTGGTTCTAAGCCTTCCTAATCTCCCTTCCACGGTCAGAGGGACAGAGCAGAGGGTTCCAGGGAGAAAAGGGGGAGAGAAAATGGAGGAAGAGAAAGAGAGAAGGACAGACAGACAGAGGAGGGAGGGAGGGAATGAGAGAAGGGCAGACAGACAGGGAATGTGATAATGAAGAACAGACAGACAGCTAGAGACAGAGTGGGGCAGATAGTGATAACCCAAAGAGAGGAAGAACAGAGGGAGGAAGATATAACAACAGAGAGCTAGAGATGAGAGGATTGGGGTTGCTGCTGAGTTGCAGACAAAATTATCCACAGGGCTGAGAGAGAAAAAAATGCAGAGAGGTGAGCAAGGATGTCGGGTTTGGAAAGATTGAATGATTAATCATTCCTAAAAAATAGTGAAATGCCAAAGAGACAGAGACTCGATGTTGTATTTCTTTCAGGAACTCGAAGTAATCCAATTATTATTAGAATACTTTAAAACAAAACTCACTCCTCAAAGCAAGTGGAACAATATGTTAACACTTAAGACATAATCCAGAACAAAAATTACAACAAGTCTCTGCACAGATGATATTTTGAAGAAAGGCGGAAGAAAAAGCATCATTCTTGAACAATGGCCTGAAACATTACAGATCCAAATCAGTGAATTCTCACACTCTGCTGGCTTCAGGGGCATGGTTTGAGAATTAGGGCTAGACTATTCAAGGCAGAAGTTAGGAAGAACTTTTACACAAAAAACACAGGAGAGGTTCGGAACTCTCTTCCATAAACAACAGTGGATACTGCATCACTTGTTAATTATAAACTGTGATCGATACATTTTTGTTAAGCAAAGCATTAAATATTAAGGAAAATGGATGAAAGGAGCTAGGGCATAGATCAGCCATGATCTCATTGAATGGTGGAGCAGGCTCGATGGGCTGAATGGCCTACACCATCACACACCATCTGACGGAAGGGGTGTGGCCTGTTACCATGAAGATCGGTGGTACAAATGTCAGGGGGTAGCGATCACGAACAAATGGGGACTGGATGAGGGGGAAGAGTCGGAGTCTGTTCTTTCTTATTTCCACTTAGCGAGATCAGAGCCCATGGATGTGTAATTTGAATGTAGTATTGCCAGGTTTGCAGATGATAGGTGGGAAGGTAAATGGTGAAAATGTCATATTCTGCAAATGGATATTGTTTCAGAGAAGGGGAGGTTAAATGAAAGAAAATCCCTGATACTCACTTTATAAGTAACAAGCAACAATTTATTTATTTAACTCTAACAGTGAAAAAATTAACAGAACTACTGAGCAATTCCCCCCAACTCCTAACTATTCCTGAACTGAACTAAATTCTACTGGAACGCTGTCCCAATAAACAGAAGTTCCACTTGTATAACCCAAGTAGTAAGAAAAAATAACTTAAAACTTAATCTCTCAAAATCCACACAGAATGTGTCTTCCAGAATTTTCTGCCTTCTCCATTGTCTGTCAAGTCACAAACGCCTTTCTTCTGCTGTTCCAGCTGTCAGGGATGTTTTCTCTGTGAGGAATCTTAGCGAGAAGTGCCTGGTGGTACCTTTTATGGGTAGATGGTGCTTTCTTAGAGAAGTTAGCGATTTCTTGTGCGAGCCCTGTGCTTATTTCTCAGATGGCAGTTCACTCTCACACTGATTTTCAAAAACCCTCTCCTTATACACCTTCAATGACATATCTATTTTCTTACAGTAGCATTGGTACGAGGTTGTCAAAACCATCAGATTTAAATTGATTCAGAGATAGTAGGAACTGCAGATGCTGGAGAATCTGAGATAACAAGGTGTAGAGCTGGATGAACACAGCAGGCCAAGCAGCATCAGAGGAGCAGGAAGGCTGACGTTTCTG
>NC_063379.1:171042-188676 GCF_021869965.1 Rhincodon typus | reverse complement strand
GCCTCCGTATTTTCTGCAATAGCCTACCATGGGGAACCTTATCAAACACTTTACTGAAATCCATATACACCACATCAACCGCTTTACCCTCATTCACCTGTTGGAATGTGCTGCCAGGGGTGGTGGTGGAAGCAGATAGGGGTGTTTAAGGGACTTAAGGGATAAGCACATGGATATGCAAACAATGGAGGGATATGGACCAAGGGCAGACAGAAGGGTTTAGTTTAATTTGGCATCATGTTCGGCACAACATTGTGGGCTGAAGGGCCTGTTCCTATGCTGTAGAGTTCTTTGTTCTATGTTCTATATTTCATGTTCTATGTTCCATGTTCCGTGTTCCGTGTTCCATGTTCTAAGTTCCGTGTTCTGTGTTTCATGTTCTATGTTCTATGTTCTCTGTTTTGTGTTTTATGTTCCATGTTCTATGCTCTATGTTCTATATTCCATGTTCCATGTTCTAATGTATTCTAACTTTTGTCCCAATAGCAGACGTTAAGCTCAACGTTTCCTCATAACATTTTACGCTAACTTTGCTGATAATTCTGACACCAAGGGAGAAGGGGAGGAGGAGAGGGGATTTGAAAAATATGAGGGAAACAGAAAGAGAGAGAGATAAATGACACACAGTAGACAGAGAGGCAAGGAGAGGAACAGAGAGAGACAGAAATACACTGAGGAAGAGGAACAAACAGAAAGAGAGAGTCAGATAGAGCGAGATAGAATGGAAAAAGCAGGGAGGGAGACAGAGAGGGACGGAGTGAAATGACAAGAGGCAGCAATTGTGAGATGGCGTGAGAGGGAAAAAGAGGAAGGGACAAGAGGTAGGGAGAGAAAGAAAGAGATAGAGAGAGGTTGGGGGGGTGGTGGTCTGTTTGTCGGACTAAGGGGCCAGCTGGTTTCAGGAGTAGCGCATCAGAATTCAGTGAACATAATAGAAACAGGAAGTTCAGTGGAATACTATTTTAACATTAGAAGACTATTTCGAGTGCCCTTATCGAAACCCAGAACTGATAGGCCACGTTCTGCCACGACTTACCATTGAGCATTCAGTCGAATAAACATTGAAACAGTGTCTGAGCTGCAATGACGGTGTTCGAGCTAGTCTTTGAGTCACAGAGACCTAGAGCACAGAAAAAGGTCTATTGGCCCATCGAGACTGCAGCAGTCAAAATCAACCATCTGACTATTATAATCCCTTTTCCGAGCACTTAGCCCATAGCTCACAAGGACACATCAAAATCCTTCTTCAATATGATGAGGATTTCCTGCCTCTCCCACCTTCCCAGGCAGTGGGTTCCAAACACCCACCACCCTCTGGCTGCAAAATCCCTTTCAGCAAATTGCCCTCTCATCCTCTTGCCTTTCCTTCTAAAGTGACCCCCAGTCACCAGCAGCCCCACCCCCCGCCACGCCCTGTTGTTACTGACGCTCGGCTGAGGGGAACAACTGCGTCCTATATCCCCCTGTCCATGCCCCTCATAATCTTACCCAGCTCCAGCAGGCCTCCCTCATGCCAAACTTCTCTGCTCCAAATAATAAACCCGAGCTTACCCATCGTTGAAATGCTCCATCCCAGTACAACATGATGGTGAATCTCCTTCTGCAGCCCCCTCCACGACTATCACATCCCTTCCAGAATGTGGATTCTGAACTTCACGCAGTGCTCTAGCTGGGCCAAGCTGACACTTTGCACAGTTCCAATATCATGTCCAATATCATATCATCTTAAACTCTGCATCAATGCCACAATGTTACAGTGTCTCAGATATAGAACGTAGAACATAGAACTGTACAGCACAGGAATGGGCCCTTTGGCCTACCATGTTGTGCCAAACATGAACACAATACACTAAAGGTGGCCTGAAAAATGTCTCATAAAGCTGCAACATGACATCCTGACTCTAGTACTCAATTCCCCAAGTAATAAAGGCAAGCATGCCATACGCCTTCTTTACCACCCTATCTACTCACATGGCCACTTTCAGGGAGCTACAGAGTTGAACCCCAAGATCTCTCTGTACATCAATGCTGTTCAGGGTCCTGCCATTAACTGTATACTTTTCCTGAACATTTGATCTCCCAAAGTGCAGCACCTCACACTTACATGGATTAAACTCCATGTGCCATTTCTCCGCCCATATCTGCAACTGATTTATATCCCGCTGTATCCTTTGACAACCTTCCACACCACCCACAACTCCACTGATCTATATATCATCTGAAAAATTACTAACCCACCCATCCACATTTTCATCCAAGTCATCACAAACAGCAGAGGTCCTGGTATGGATCCCTAAGGAACGCCACTAGTCACAGACCTCCTACCTGAAAACACCTTCCACCACTCCCCTCTGCCTTCTATGGGAAAGCCAATTCTGAATCCACACGGCCAAGTCACTGTGGGTCCCATGCATCTTAATCTTCTGGATGAACCTACCATGAAGGACTTTGTCGAAAGCCTTACTAAAATCCATGGAAACAACATCCACTGCTCTACCCTCATCAATCACCTTCATCAACTCCTTGAAAAATTCAATCAAGTTAGTAAGACATTGCCTGCCCTGCACAAACCTATTCTGACTGTCACTAATGAGGCCATTCTGTCCAATAGCTTGCAAAGCACCAATGTGAGACTAGCCGATCTATAGTTTCCTAGATTACCCTTATTTCCCTTCTTGAATAAAGGAACAAAATTAACTATTCGCCAGTCCCCCAGATCCTCTCCAGTGGCTAATGAGGATACAAAGATCTTGGTCAAGGTCCCAGCAATCACCTCTCTTACCTCTCTCAGTAAGCTGGAGTAGATGCCATTGACACCTGGGGACTTACCAACCCTCATACTCTTCAGGAGATCCAACACCATATCTTTCTTGATCTCGAAATGCCCTAGCATGCTCCACACAAATCTCCATGTTATTTTCTTGGGTGAATACTGATTCAAAGTACTCATTTAGGATCTCATCCACATCCTTTGCCTCCAAGCACAAGTTCCCTCCTTTATTCTTGAGAAGTCCTACCTTCTCCCTAGTTATCCTCTTGTTTTTAATGTATGTATAGAATGCCTTGGGATTATCTTTAACCCTACTTGCCAAGGTCACTCCATGGCCCTTAAGCTCCCTCATTATCCAAGGGCTCCTTATCTTGCCATCCTTGTCCTTCCTCCTTACCGGAACATGCCGGTCTCGAACACTCCCCAGCTGGTCTTTAAACAATTCCTACTTGTCAAATGTGGACTTGCCTGATAACAGCTCCTCCCAATTAACACTCCCTAGCTCCTACCTAATACTTATTTAATTTGCCCTCCCCCTCAATTTAGTATCTTCCTGCAAGGTCCTGACTTATCTTTATGCATAGCTATCTTAAAACTTAAGGAGTTGTGATCACTGATATCTTCAGCCTCTCCCAGCTACAAGCTGTAGTCCCCACCTGCTTCAAAAAGACCAGCCTAATCCCTGTACCAAAGAAAGCATACACAACATGCCTTAATGACAATTGCCCAGTGGCTCTGACTTCCATAACCATGAAGTGCTTTGAGAGGATAGTCATGGCCCACATCAACTTGAGTCTCCCAACCTGCCTTGATCCCCTAGAGTTTGCCCAACAATGTAAGAGGTCCACAGCCGACGCCATTTCCCTAGCCCTGTACTCATCTCAGGAACATCTTAACAACAAGGACACCTACAACAGACTCCTGCTCATTGACTACAACTCCACCATTATCCCCTCCAGACTGATCTCAAAACTCTGAGACTCATGTCTCAGCTCCACGCTCTGCAATTGGATCCTCAGCTTTCTGACCCACAGGCCCCAATCAGTGAGGATAGGTAACTGCAACCCCTCCACAATAACACTCAACACTGGAACCCCCAAGGATACATCCTCGACCCCCTACTGTACACCCTGTACACCGACTGTGTTACCAAATTCCAAACGGATGCCATCTACAAGTTCGCTGACAACACCACAATGGTAGGACGGATATCTAACAATGATGAGTCAGGATACAGAAAGGAGATAGAGAGCTTGGTGACACGGTGCAATGAGAAAAACCTCTCTCTCAACGTCAGCAAAACTAAAGAACTGATCATTGACTTCAGAAAGAAAGGAGGAGAACATGCCCCCATCTATATCAACAGAGCTGAGGTTGAGAGGGTGAAGAGCATTATGTTCCTCACAGTGATGATAACCAACAACATGCCCTGGACTTCCCACATAGATGCGACAGTCAAGAAGGTACGACAATGCTTCTTCTCCCTCAGGCTGCTCAGGAAATTTTACATGTCCATAAGGACCCTCACCAACTTCTACAGATGCACCATTGAAAGCATCCTGTCTGGGTGCATAACAGCCTGGTATGGTAACTGCTCTGCCCAGGACCGTAAAAAACTACAGAAGGTGGTGTGCACAGCCCAGACCATCACAGAAGCCAACCTTCCATCCATGGGATCCATCTACATGGCTCACTGCCGCAGAAAGGCAGTCAATACCATCAAGGGCCCATACAACACCAGTAATGATCTCCTACAACCTCTTCCGTCTGGCACAAGATACAGAAGCCTGAACACACACACCAGCAGGTTCAGGAACAGCTTCTTCCCGGCTGTCGTTAGACTGAGGAATGGACTCTCTAATGTTGATCTTGTAAATGTTGACGTTGCTTTGTGCACGCCCTGTGTGGTGTAACCTGTATGGCTTACTCTGTCCAAGTCTTTTTTCTCACCCTATGATCTGTGTGTCCTTGCTTACTATGGTCTGCCTGTACTGCTCGCAAACAAAGCTTTTCACAGTACTCCGGTATGCGTGACAATAAATCAAATTAAATCAAATCAAATCATCATCACTGTTTCCCAAATGCCCTCCCACTGAAAGGTCAGTTGCCTGGACAGGCTCATTAACCAATACAAGTCCAGTATGGTCCCTCCTCTGGTTGGACTATCCACATCCTGTTTCAAGGGACCTTCTTGTATGCACTTAGCAAATTCTGCCCTATCTAAGTCTCTTGCTTTAAGGGAGTCCCAGTCAATACTGGGGAAGTTAAAGTCATCCGCTATGACAATGCTGTTTTCAATGCATCTTTCCATAACCTGCCTACATGTTTGTTCTTCAATCTCTTGGTGGCTATTGGAGGGGTGCACAGACATAACATTCTCCCTGATTAGTTTTGCAAATGTATAGCCAGTGTTACAGAGTCCCAGACACATAGGTAGTTTTAGTCAGTGTACTCAATTTTATAGGCAGTGGTTACAGTGTGGGTTTGGAAGGTGCTGCCTGAGGATCTTTGGTGAATTTCTGCAGAGCATCTTGTAGATGGTACACACTGCTGCGACTGAGCGTCGGTAGGGGAGGGAGTGCGATGTTTGTGGATGTGGTGCCAATCGAGTTGGGGCTGCTTTGTCCTGGATGGTGTCGAGCTTCTCGAGTGTTGTTGGAGCTGCCCCCATCCAGGGGCAAGTGGGCAGTATTCCATCACCCTCCTGCCTTGTGCCTTGTAGATGGTGGGACAGGCTGTGGGGGAGACAGGACGGGAGTTACTCGTTGCAGGATTCCCAGCCTCTGACCTGCTCTTGTAGCCGTTGTGTTTATGAGGTGGGTCCAGGTGAGTTTTTAAAACATGAAAACACTCGGGTTAGGAGCAAGTGTCAGCCACTGGGCCCATGAAAGCCCCCTCACCATTTCATAAGATCAATAAGATGACTGTTAGTCTGATTGATCCACATTCCCCAGAAGACCCGATAACTATTCACCCTAATCCCCTTACTTCTCAAAGAGATGTCACTGCATTTATCATGTTCTGCCTTAAAAATAATATCCAGGGGCTTTGCTTCCACTCTGTTTTCAGGAAGAGAATTCCTTCGGGAATAAAACATTCTCCACCTCCCCCCACTCTCTATGTTATACAGTCAAGCCCTGCTTTTTAAACAATGACCGTCAACTGGTTCATTTACTCAAAGTCATCACTGCCTACTTTCAAATCCTGGCGAGAGCCGTTGGGGTTGTCAATCTGGAAGGGTCTGTTTCTGTGCTGTATATCTCTCTGACTCTATGGTTCGAAGTTGCCTCTCACTTGCCTAGACTCCAGCAGTGGGTACAAACCCAGTGGGTGTTATCGCTGAATGGTTAATCCAGAGACCCAAACAATGTTCTGGGGACCCAGGTTCGAATCCTGCGATGGCAGATGGTGGAATTTGAATTCAATAAATATCTAGAATTAAGAATCTAATGATGACCATGAATCGATTGTCGATTGTTGGAAAAGCCCATCTGGTTCACTAATGCCCTTTAGGGAAGGAAAGTGCCATCCTTACCTGGTCTGGCCTACATGTGACTCCAGACCCACAGCCAATGTGGTTGACTCTTAACTGCCCTCTGGGCAAGAAGTGCTGGCCTGGCCAGTGACGACCGTATCCCATGAACGAATAAAGGAAAGAAAAAGCTGAATGTGGGATGGTTCCTGTGGCTTTTGGAAAGGAGCAAATATCACTGTCGGTATTGACAAAGGGAGCAAGAGACAGAAAACTGAGAACTACAGAGCTGTCAGCCTTCCATCAGGAGTTGGGAAAATGCCGGAGTCTATTACAAAGGATGGAATAAATGGTCACGGATTTGTGATTGGGGCATTGTGTTTGATGAAGATATTGCTTACAAACTTCATAACGGAGAACAAATGGACATAGTTCACTTTGATTTTTGGAAGGCTCTTGATAAAGTTCCCCAAAGGAGGGTGGTTAGAAATATTGAAACACATGGGATAGAAGGGAATGTACTGGTATAGATTAATAATTGGCTAACAGGCAAACAACAGAGAGTTGGAATAATTGGGATAATCTTGCCTTGAGGATGCCACAAGGGTCAGTACTCGGGCGCCCACAGGTCATATTACATCTCAATCGTTTGGAGGTGGGGACCAACACAATATTTTCAAATTTATGAATGGTACAAAGCTAAGCACAAAACAAGAGAGGTGATGGCCTTGCAGTATTATTGCTAGACTGTTCATCCAGAGACTCAGATAATGTTCTCGGGACCTGAGTTCAAATCCTACGTGGCAAAGGGTGGAATTTGAATTCAATTTAAGAAAAAATTCTGGAATTAAGAGTCTAATGATGCCCATGGAACCGTTACAAGGCTATAGTGTTTAACCATATTTTCCTAGTTTATACAGTGAAGAACTGTAATGTAGAACTTTTAGCTGTTTTTTGTTTATTTCTCTATTTTTGTACAGAATCTATTTTAAACCGTATGATTTGTAACTAGGTACTTTGGACTTAAGATGGTGGTGTGTGTGGAGAGATTTTCACTGTGCTCCTGTACTTGAGTACACGTGACAATAAAACATAAATCTAATTCTAATTCAAATGGCCTTCAGGGAAGGAAATCTGCCATCCTTACCTGGTCTGGCCTACACCTGACTCCAGACCCACAGCAAAGTCGTTGACTCTTAACTATCCTCTGGGCAATCAGGGATGGGCAATAAATATTGGTCTAGTCAGTGAGACCCAAATCCCATGAACAAATTTAAAACAAAACTGTCTTTCTGTTCCCTTCTCTGTAAATTGAGGCACTAAATCCATTAAATCCCTCATTAGAATCAGATCATTGGAATCATTCTTTCTTTATGTGAAACTTTCCTCTCTCTGAGCCATGTTATCTGATCCCCCTCTCTCTCTGGCACCATCATCACCCCCTCAAATTTACAGGCGAACTGCAAGCTAATTTGATTTATTATGGTTGAGCTGTCGAACCATTTTAACCTGAGTTCTAGTTACCAACTCTCTCAATCCCTCCATCATTGTTCATTTATTAGATTTGCTGATCAGACCATTAAGTCATACAGCACATAGAGTCATACAGCATAGAAACAGGCCCTTCAGCCCAACATGTTTATGTCACAATACTATCTCACATAGAGTCATACAGCACAGGAACAGGCCCTTCGGTCCAACATGTTTATGTCACATCACAATTCCACATACAGTCATATTGCATAGGAACAGGCCCTTCGGCCTACCATGTCTGTGCCAATCTACACTAATCCCAGTTCCCTGCACTTGGTCCATAGCTGGCTGTTCCCTGACATTGTGCTTCTTAAGCATTGGGAGGGTACCAGCCTCCCACACCCTCTCAGGCAGCACCTTCCATATTTCTACCATCCTCCAGGGGAAAAATTCTTTCTCAAATCTCCTCTAAACTACTTCCTCCCCACCAAATACTGGTGCCCTCTGGTCTTTACCCATCAGCAATGGGGCAAATTTCTTACAATCTGCCCTGTCTATGCCTCTCACAATTTTGTATATCTCAATCAGATCCGTCCTCAGCATCCTCTGCTCTGAGGAAAACAAAATCCAAGTTTATCCAGCCTCTCCTCACAACTGAGATTTTCCATCCCATCCCAGGGCAGCATCCTGGTGAATCTCCCTCTGCACCCCCTCTAGTACAATCCCATCCTTCCGATAGCGTGGGGACTAGAACTGCACACAGTACTCCAGCTGGGGCCCCATCAAAGTTTCATACAGTTGGAACAAGACTTCCTTGCTCCTCCACTCGATGTCCCAGCTAATGGAGGTAAGCATCCTGACAAACCAATCTCTGCAAGAAATGCACCACCCCCCTGCAGGCCCCCTTCTGAACTGCTCACCACCCTGACTTGGAAATATATCCCCATTCCTTCAGTGTCGCTGGGTCAGAATCCTGGAATTCCCTCCCTAAGGGACATTGTGGGTCATCCCACAGCACATGGACTGCAGCGGTTCAAGAAGGCAGCTCACCCCCACCTTCTCAATGGGGCAACTAGGGACGGGGCAATAAATGCTGGGACCAGCCAGAGATGCCCAGACCATTTTTATTCCTAATCAGTAAACAAGTACAGTATTGTACAGTTTGGTCATTGAACCTAACTATTGAAAATCGATATTAATGACTTCAATGCAGGGATAAAAAGAGCTGTGGCTAAATTTGCATGTGGCACTTAAATAGGTGAGAGAAATAAGAAGTTTACAACTGGATCTGGAGAAATTTGGTGAATGAGCCACAATTTTGAATTTGAACGTGAAGATCTGTGAGGTGATTCATTTTGGTCTGAGGAATAGAAAGGCAATGTATTCTCCAAATAGAGAGAAATGTCAGAGAGCTTCCCTGCAGAGGGATCTGGGTATCCTTGTAGATGAATTATGGAAAACTAGCTAACAGGTACGGCATGTAACAATGAAGACAAATGGAATTCTACCATTTCTTGCTCAAGGAATAGAATATAAAACTAGGGAAGTGTTGCTGCAGCTATACACAGCATTAGTGAGCCCGTACCTGGACTACTGTGTACAGTGTTTGTCCCCTTACTTGAGTGGGGATATAATTGCATTGGACGCAGAGGAGGTTCACTTGATTGATTCCAGAAATAAAAGATTTGTTTTATGATCAGAGATTGAGCAGATTAGGCCAACACTCACACAATCCCTCAGTACTGACCCTCCGACAGTGCGGCGCTCCCTCAGCACTGACCCTCTGACAGTGCGGCACTCCCTCAGCACCTACCCTCCAACCGTGTCATAGTTATAGAGTCAAAGGTCTACAGCACATAAATCGACCCTTCGGCCCATCAAGTGAGTGCCAGTCAAAAACAGCGACCTCACCATTCTAACCCCATCCCCATCACATGGCCCATAGACCCTTCTGCCTTGGCATCACAAGGGCACATCGAAATCTTTCTTCAATGTGACGAGGGTTCCTACCTCTCCCAGCCTCCCCGGGCAGTGATTCTCAATTCCCCACCACCCTCTGGGTGAGAAATATTTCCTCACATCCCCCCTCTAACCCTCCTGCCCCATTCCCTTTCAATCGCTACCCCCCTGGTCATTGCTCCCTCCATCAGAGGGAAAAACCTCTCCCCTGTCTATGCCCTTCAGAAAGTTACACATTTCAATCATGTCTCCCCTCTCAATCTCCTCTGCTCCAAGGAAAACAATCCCAGTCTGTCCAATTGCTGAAACTCTCTATCCCCAGGGTGACATCCTGGTGAATCTCCCTCTGCTCCCTCTCCCAGTGTTATCACATCCCTCCTAGAAACGGATTCCAGAACCGTACACACTGCCCCAGCTGGGGCCTAACCAATAGTTTCAGTATCACTTCCCCGCTTTTACACTCTACACCTCAGCATCCCATCTGCCTTCTTAACCTGTTTACCCAGCTGTCCTGATACCTTAGGGGACAGATGTACAAGCGCACCAGTGTCCCTCTGATCCTCTGTACTTCCCAGGATCCTACATCCATCCTGTTTTCCCTTGCCTTGTTTGTCCTGACCAATGCATCACCTCACATTTATCCAGACTGAAACCCTTTGGCCACTGCCCAGCCCATCTATATTCTCCAGTAACCTGAGGCCAGCTCGGAAAAATCCACCTCAACCATCACCTCATTGTCCCTCAGCTAATTCTGGATCCAGTTTGCCAAATTTCCTCAGGTCCTGTGGGCTGTTAGCTTCACTATCCGTCTCCTGTGCAGGGCCTTATCGAAAGCCTCACTGACATTCAAGGAGACGATATCAAAAACATTGCCCTGACCTATTCAGCCAACCACCTCACTGAAAGACTCCATCAAGATGGTCAGACATGTGTTCCCAGTAACAAAGCCATGCTGTCTGTTTCTGATACATCGCTGCCTCTCTTCATAAATGTGGGGCATTGCCACCTTAATGCCATCCATTCACAAAATCACCAGGCTGGCACCGAGCTGCAGGAGGCAATTTGGTCCA
This sequence comes from Rhincodon typus, assembly GCF_021869965.1. Lineage (NCBI taxonomy): Eukaryota > Metazoa > Chordata > Chondrichthyes > Orectolobiformes > Rhincodontidae > Rhincodon > Rhincodon typus. The sequence continues at coordinate 177,932 of NC_063379.1, read as the reverse complement.
TCATGCCTGCACCAGCCCTTTAAACAAGCCTCCCCACCTTGTGCCGATCTCCTGCCTTTTCTCCATCTCCCTCCAACCCATTTCTCCCCAGATAACCAGCCAATGTCCCTCTGGAACGTCCCAACTGAACCCGCCTCCACCACATTTCCAGGCAGTGCACTCCACACCCTAACCACTCGCTGGGTGAGAAAGCTTTATCTCACATCACCCTCACTTCATTCGCATATCACTTTAAAATTCTGTCTCTCTCTATCTGGTTCCTTTTAAGATTGGGAACAGCTTCTCCCTGTCTCCTCTGTCCAGCCCCAGATCCTGATTTTGCAGATCTCGACCAGATCTCCCTCTCAACCTTTCTCTCTCTCCATGGAGAAAAGCCCCCGGCTTCTTCAATCTATCCTCATCGCTGGGATTTCTCAAGCCTGGAACCATTCTGATAAATTGCTTCTGCTCTCTCTTCAATGTGTTCACGTCTTTCCTATAATGTGGGTACAATAACTATCTAACAAGTATGTTAATTGCCCCCTTGTGAAGGTGGGGGTGAGCTGACTTCTTGAACCGCTGCAGTCCATGTGCTGTGGGTTGACCCAAGATGTCCCTTAGGGAGGGAATTCCAGGGGTTCTGACCCAGCGACACTGAAGGAACAGGGATATATTTCCAAGTTAGGGTGGTGAGTGGCTCGGAGGGGAACTTGCAGGGAGGGGGTGGTGTTCCCATGTATCTGCTGCCCCTTGTCCTTCTGGATGGAAGTGGGTCGTGGGTTTGGAAGGTGCTGCCTGAGGATCTTTGGTGAATTTCTGCAGAGCATCTTGTAGATGGTACACACTGCTGCGACTGAGCATCGGTGGGGGAGGGAGTGGGATGTTTGTGGATGTGGTGCCAATCGAGTTGGGGCTGCTTTGTCCTGAATTGTGTCGAGCTTCTTGAGTGATGTTGGGGCTGCACCCATCCAGGGCAAATGGGGAGTATTCCATCACCCTCCTGCCTTGTGCCTTGTAGATGGTGGGACAGGCTTTGGGGGGAGACAGGACGGGAGTTACTCGCTGCAGGATTCCCAGCCTCTGACCTGCTCTTGTAGCTGCTGTGTTTATGTGGTGGGGCCAGTTGAGTTTCTGGTCAATGGCAACCCCCGGGATGTTGATAGTGGGGGATTCAGTGATGGTAACACCATTGAATGTAAAGGGGCGGTGGTTAGATTGTCTCTTATTGGTGACGGGCATAGCCTGGCATTTGTGTGGCGCAAATGTCACTTGCCACTTGTCAGCCCAAGCCTGGATATTGTCCAGATCTTGTTGCATGTGAACACGGACTGTTTCAGTATCTGAGGAGTCACGAACGGTGCTGAACATTGTGCAATCATTGGCGAGCATCCCAGCTTCTGACATTATGATGGTGTGGAGATTAGACAAATTGAAGTTTAAGAGTTTGTGGAGGAAACTGACAAAGTAGATGGAGAAGGGATAGTTCCTAACATGGACAATCAAGGCTGAGAGTTTCATAGCATTGGGGTAAGGGGTAGCAGATTTCACACAAAGATGAGGAGAAATTAGTTCTCTCAAAGGGTTGTGAATCTAAGGAATTTAAGGAGAGGAGAGACTGTTTTTTTTCATGAGCAATGGGGTGAATTGTTATAGGGAGGGGCCAAGAAAATGGAGTTGAGGCTCAGATGAGTTCAGTCAAGATCGTATCAAATGGTGGATTAGCCTCAAAAAGTTGAATGGCCTCCTCCTGCTTCTAGTGTGTTAGTTCTCATCAAAAACTTCCAAACACGCCGCTTCTGCTAGTTCTCCTGTTACAAGTAACTTAACTTTAAAAAAAAACTCCTTTTGTCAAAAGTGATCTCCCTTTCAGACCACAATGCTGGTTCTGCCCATTGTTAATGTTCAGTTTGATACAACCAGTTACCACATCCTTTGCAATAAAATTCAAACATTCTGCTACTTGCTGACAGTCAGCTCACACTTTCCTTCTCCAGCGTCTGTTCTTAAACCGTGATATCATTTACTGTCTTTACATGGTCCTTTCTACACAGTCTGTAGAAGATCGAGAGATATGCACCAATAATGCATTCTCTCTGCCCTTACTGTCTTCAACAAATTCACATTAAGCTCATCTTCTCCAGGAGATTGATCAACACTCAGTCCAGCTCAGTTTGTCATCTACCAGCTCTTTGCTGTCACTCATTTCTCTTCGCTCCTCAGTGACACATGTTCCTCAGTCACCAGAAATTTTTGAATCTTTTTCTGCACCCTGTTTACATTTAAAGTTTAGAGACATTGGGCTTATTCTGCATGGATTAAGAGATGACTTTATTGTGGATTTTAAAATTACAAGCAACTTTGACAGGATAAAGAAGGATATTTTGTTTGGTATGTCAATTACTGGGAGTCACAATTTCAGGACTGTCAGCAAGAGAGCTAGGAATGAGGTGAGGAGAAACTTCTTCACTCAGAGCGTTGTTAGGATTTGGAGTGCACTGCCTGGGAAAATGGTGAAGGTGGAATCCATTAGGAAGTTTCAAAGAAAAGCCGGATATATATTTGTCAGGAATGCATTTAGAGGGCTGTGGTGATAGGGCTGGAGAGTGAGAATAGCTGGGAGCTCTTTCAGGAGCTAGTACAGACATGATGGGCCAAGTGGCCTCCCTCTGTGCTGTAAAAGTCCATTATTCTTATTGAATTGAACAGAGACACAAAACAATTGTTCAGTTTCTCAGCTATTTCCTTGTCACCCAATCCAAATTCTCTGTGTTCGACTGTAATGGGCCTACGCTTATCCTGGCTAATTGTTTCCTCTTCCTGTCTGCCAAGGTGTTTACCAGGCTGAGTCCTGGGATGGCAGGACTGACGTACAAAGAGGGATTGGGGTTGGTTGGGACTATATTCACTGCAGCGTAGAGGAATGACAGAGGAGTCTGAGAGAGAAACTTATAAAATTCTAACAGGGCTGCACAGGGGTAAAGACAGGAAGGTTATTCCCAATGGGAGGACAGTGCAGAACCAGACGGTCATGGAGGGTAGGCGATTTAGGACTGAGAGAGTGAGGAGCCTGTGAAACTGTTCACCCCAGAAAGCAGGCGAGGCCACAGTATGATGTGATTTCAGAAAGGAGGTAGGTTTAGCATTTGGGGCTTAAGAGATCAAAGGGTATGGGGGAAAGACAGAAACAGAATATCAGCCATGATCATAATGAATGGCAGTACAGGCCTGAAAGTCTGAAGGGCCTGTTCCTGCTCCTGTTTTTAATGCTACAATGTTCATACAGCATTATCAGGGTGTTCGGGATCGAAGGGCATGGGGACAAATGGAAAGAGGGGACTGAGTTCAATCATCAGCCATGACCATCTTGAATGGGGAAAGCAAACTCGAAGGGCTGAATGGCCACCTCCTGTTCCCATTCTCTCTGTTCCTATGGTTCTCTGTTCACTGTTCACTGTTATGTTCCTCGCTACCTTTTACCCAAATGATCTTTCCCCACCTTAATCGTTTATCACCCACAAGAGGGGAGGCGATGGCCTAGTGGTATTATCGCTGGACTGTTAATCCAGAGACCAAGGCAACATTCTGGGGACCTGGGTTCAAATCCCGCCATGGCAGATGGTGGAATTTGAATTCAGTAAATATCTGAAATTAAGAGTCTAATGATGACTGTGAATCCATTGCCGTTTGTTGGGAAAAACGCATCTGGGTCACTAATGTCCTTTAGGGAAGGAGACTGCCATCCTTACCTGGTCTGGCCTACATGTGACCCCAGACCCACAGCAATGTGGTTGACTCTTAACTGCCCTCTGGGCAATTAGGGACGGGCAATAAATGCTGCCTGGTCAGTGATACCTTCATCCCATTAATGAATAAAGGGAAAACAAGCTGCTCCCAATACTCAGGGTCATCACAGGGTCTGACATTCTTACAAGCTGCTTCCTCTGTTAGCTACAGTTCCTTTTCAGTGTTTGCACTTCAGAGAAAAGTTGGGGAACTTGCATTTCTTTAGAAAGTACCATTGTCTGTCTGAGATTAAACCCTTTACACAAAACAGCAGGCCTGATTATTGCCTCACAGCTTCACAGTTATTGTTCGAAAGGATGTTGGAATACAGCTCCAACAACACTCAAGAAGCTTGATACCATCCAGGACAAAGCAGCCCCCGCTCAATTGGCACCACATCCACAAACATCCCACTCCCTCCCCCCACCGACGCTCAGTCGCAGCAGTGTGTACCATCTACAAGATGCTCTGCAGAAATTCACCAAAGATCCTCAGGCAGCACCTTCCAAACCCATGATCCACTTCCATCCAGAAGGACAAGGGGCAGCAGATACATGGGAACACCACCCCCTGCAAGTACCCCTCCGAGCCACTCCCCATCCTGACTTGGAAATATACCCCCGTTCCTTCAGTGTCGCTGGGTCAGAACCCCTGGAATTCCCTCCCTAAGGGACATTGTGGGTCACCCCACAGCACATGGACTGCAGCGGTTCAAGAAGTCAGCTCACCCCCACCTTCTCAAGGGGGGCAACTAGGGACGGGACAATAAATGCTGGACCCAGCCATGTCCCACGAGTGAATAATGAAGAGGGAAGATTTCACGCCAGTAAAGGAGGTCCTGGAGGAAGCATTGTCAACAGTCTCGCACAGACCTTTGACAGGAGATATCGGCCATGGGGAGGGGACATGAGAGTAAGCAGATCCCAGATGTCCCAGAGTAAGTGTATGAGGAACATTGACACCCCCTAGTCTAGGACCCATTCGACTAGAGAAGGTTCAAATCAAAGCACATGCTGTCAATGTCAGAAATCAAGAGGATTGAGAGAGAGAGGGAGAGAGAGAGTGAGAAAGAACATTATCTCTGCCAAGGGGCAGGGTCTGAGGAAGGGAAAATATCAGGAAACAGGTTCAGAACATCCATCAGCCACATTTGGGGTGAAAGGTGCAGAGGCAGAGGCAGCAGTCAGGGTAGTTGGCCGAGGAATTGTGTGGAATATGGAAGCAGGCCATTTAGAAAGAGTCAACAAAATAAAGTGGCTGGGAATGACAACATTAGTTGGGAGGAGAGGCCTTAGAGGTACTGAATTGACTCTACTTCCCCTCTGTCTCACTCTAACCAGGGATCACTGGGCAGCGATCAGGAGCAGGATCCCTGGCTGATTTCCCCTCTCTCTCTCGAACCCAGGGATCACTGGGCAGTGATCAGGAGTAGGAATCCCTGGCCAATTTCCCTTCTCTCTCTCTCAAACCCAGGGATCACTGGACAGTGATCAGGAGTAGGAATCCCTGGCCGATTTCCCCTCTCTCTCTCTCAAACCCAGGGATCACTGGGCAGTGATCAGGAGCAGGAATCCCTGGCTGATTTCCCCTCTGTCTCTTGAACCCAGAGATCACTGGGCAGTGATCAGGAGTAGGAATGCCTGGCTGATTTACCATGTTAGCTCTGGGCAGGATGGAAGCTGACGGGGATCTGTAATGATCCAGTTCTGAGGGATTGAGAGCGTTTTGATGGGGCTGTGTGCGTGGGCAGGTTGAGTGGTCAGTGGGAATGATGTCTTGGGGTGGGGGGGCTGCGGTTTGAGATGTGGAGAGAAAGGCTGTGGTCACACAGGGGTCTGTAAGGGAGAGAGAGAGAGAGAGAGAAGAGAGCCGGTGAGATTGTCAGAGACAAAGAGAGAGAAGGGTAGGAGAGGGGACGAGAGGGTAGTGAGGGAGAGGGAAAGGGGGAGGGAGGGGGGTGCGGGAGGGGGGGGGGAGTGTGGGAGGGAGCAGGGAGGGAAGGAGACAGAGTAGTAGGGAAATGGAGAGTGGGAGATACAGAGATGTGGTTGGTGGGAGTGGGAGAGGGTGAGGGAGAGGGCTAGTGAGGGTAACAATGAGGGGTAAAGATTGAGAGCTGTCATCGCAGTGAGCCTGGTGCTGGGAGGTACCCATCTCTTTCTCTCTCTCTCTCTCTCTCTCACACACACACACACACACACACTCAGACTCTCACACAAACACTCACACACACGCACACACACAGCCCATTAAACAAGTCACTTACAGTTTCAGGTAACAATCCTTAGGCTCCCAGGGAGCTGTTCTGTTCTGGGTCTGGTCACTGCTTTGTATCAGAGCTGTACATGAGAAACACAAACTCTGTAACAGCATTCACTCTGAATTTCAGTTATTCAAACAGTGGGTGCTAATTTCTGATTTCCTGCCACAATCCTCTCTGTCTCTTTATCCCTTCTCTCTCGCTCTCTCTCTCTCTCTCTCTCTCTTTGAAAGCCTCCCTCAGCCTCGTTATCTCACATGATAAACAACTAAGGCTGGGTAGATAGCATCCGGTTAAACATGGTCATGTGCACAGGGGTGTGAATCTCAATGTCTCTGTGGGATTGCGCGACTGCGCACGTGTAGTTAATGCATACGTGTGTGCATGTGTCAGTCTGTATGTGTGTGCATGTGTCAGTCTGTATGTGTGTGTATGTGTATGTGGGTTCAGTCTATACATGTGTGCAGCTGAGGTTAGTCTGTACGTGTGTACATGGGCTCAGTCTGTACATGCGCACGTGGGGTCAGTCTGTTCATGTGTACGTGGGATCAGTCTGTACATGTGTATGTGGGGTCAGTCTGTACATGTGTACGTGTTGTCTTTCTCTACATGTATATGTGGGGTTAATCTGTGTGTGTGTCCGTGGGGTTAATCTGTGTGTGTGTCCGTGGGGTTTAGCTGTGTGTGTGTCCATGGGGTTAGTCTATACGTGTGTACATGTGATTAGTCTATACATTTTAAAATGTGTATACAGGATTCTGTGAATTTGTACATACATGTTTGTGTGAATGTGTATGTACAGCTTTGTGTGTATGTGTACCTACAGGTTTGTGTGTATGTGTACCTACAGGTTTGTGTGAATGTGTAC
>NC_063379.1:167681-170542 GCF_021869965.1 Rhincodon typus | reverse complement strand
GGATGTGGGTTCAGTGAGTGGGAAGTTAAGAGAGTGAAGGGTTATGGGGCAAAAAGCAGGAAAGGAGAGTTGAGGATGATCAGATCAGCCATGATCTCATTGGATTGTGGAGCAGACTCGATGGGCTGAATGGCCTATTGCTGCTCCTGTGTGCTCTGATCAAAAAAGCCAAGTGAGAGAGAGAGATAGCCTCAGTTCCAATATTGGTGAAGATACCAGTGGGCTGCAGGGAAATGTGAGCTGACCGTATAGCTGTCTTCTCAGTCCATCCAAGATGGGACAGTCTCCCCTCAGCCAATCCCTCCCTCACAGAGAGAGACAGAAAAAAATCCCAGCGAGGACTGAGGGTACAGGAACAGGAGGAGGCCATTCAGCCCCTTTAGTGATCCTGTTCCACAGGAAGACTAGTCAGTAGATTGCTGGATGATCAAAATGATATAACACCAATCTCCTACCTGCCACCTTATGGCTGTCAATCATTCGCCAAAAGGAAATCTGTCAACTCAGCCACGGGAACAATGCTTATGCCTGATGCTGTTGTTTCCTGAGGGAGAGAATTCCCGCCAAAGCCTTGGAATAAAGGAGTTCCCTTCTTGTGAAACCGTGGCCTCTCATTCCTGACTCCCTCGTGGGGTGGAGGTTGGGGTTTGGATGGGAGGTGGTAGGGCCTTACCTAATCCGCAGTTCACCCCCGATTCAGGATCTGATCCGTTTGATTAAGATCCCACTCCTAATCTCTGAAACTCCACCACGTACGGGATCGGGCGGGAGCAAATCTCTCCACGTCCTCACACAAATCCTTCAATTGTGGGGAGCAACTGAGGGTCAACATAGGAATAAGGGCCCTGATGGATTTGGGCAGATGTATTGGGATATTTCAGTATACAGGTGTATTTTGTGTGTGTATGTGTTGGGGGTTTCTATATTGGTGTATTTCAGTATATGGCAGTACTTTGGGAAGGTGTGTATTGGGGTATGTCAGTATATAGATATATTTTGGGGAGGTTTCTATATTGGATTATTTCAGTATATGGGTGTATTTTGGGACGGTGTGTGTATTGGATATTTCAGGATATGAGTGTATTTTGGGAGGGTGTGTATTGAGTATTCCAGTATATGGGTGTATAATCTGGTATCTTAGGGGTATTTCAGTGTATGGGTATATTTTGGGGGTGTGTGTATTGGGGTATCTCAATACATGGGTGTATAATGGAGGAGGTGTGTTTTGGGGTATTTCAATATATGGTTGCCTTTTGGGGGTGTGTATTAGGGTATTTCAGTATATGTATTTTGTGTGGGGTCTGTCTTGGCGTATTACAATATATGGGTGTATTTTTTGCATTGGGGAATTTCAGTATAAGTCTGTGTGTTGTGTGTGTGTATTTGGTTATTTCAGGATGGGGGTATATTTTAGGGAATGTTAATTGGGGTCGTTCGGTGTATGGGTGTACTTTGGGCATGTGTGTATTGAGGTATTTCAGTGAGTGGATAATTTTGTGGGGGTGCATATTGGGGTATTTCAGTGTATAGGTGCCTTTTGATTGGGTTTGTATTGGGGTATTTCTATATATTGCTTTATCTTGGGGTGTGTGTATTGGGGTATTTCAGTACATGGGTGTATTTTAGGTGGGGTCTGCTTTGGGATGTTCCAGTATATTGATGTATTTTGGGGGCATTTGTATTGGGGTATTTCAGTACATGGGTGTATTTTGAGTGGGGTCTGCATTGGGATGTTCCAGTATATTGGTGTATGTATTGGGATATTAAAATACATGGGTATATTTTTTGGGTGGTGAGTACCGGGGTATTTCAGTATGTGGTTTATTTTGGGGAAGCGTGTATGGGGGTATTTCAATATATGGGCATTTTTTGGGGTGTGTGTTGGAGGTATTTCACTGTATGGGTGTATTTTGGTCATGTGTTTTTGGGGTTATTCTGGATATGTGTATTTTTTGGGGGAATATTGGGATATTTCAGCATAAGTGTGTACTTTGGGTGTTGCATATTGGTGTATTTCAGCATATGGGCATATTTTGAAGGCTCTTTATTGGGGTATTCCCCTATATGGGTATAGTTTGTGGGGTATGTATTGGTGTATTATACCATATGGGAGCTCTTCGGGGCCGTGTGTATTGGGGTATTTGAGTATATGGGTGCATTTTGTGGGTTTGTGTACTGTGGTATTTCAGTATATGGATCTATGTTGTGGGAGTGTATATTGGGGTATTTTAGCATATGGGTGTATTTTGGGGTATGTACAGGGGTATTTCAGTATATGGGTGTACTTTGGCATTCATGTTTTGGGTTTTTTTTAGTATATGGGTGTACTTTACAGGGTTATGTTTTGGGATATTCAGTATATGAGTTTATTTGCGGTGTGTGTATTGGGGTGTTTCAGTGTATGGGTGTATTTTGGGAGGGTGTTTTGGGGTATTTCAATGTATGGGTGTATTTTGGGAGAGTGTGTTTTGGGGTATTCAGTGTATGGGATATTTTGGGAGGGTGTGTTTTGGGGTATTCAGTGTATAGGTGTATTTGGGGTGTGTTTATTGGGGTATTTCAGTGTATGGTGTATTTTGGGCATATGCGTATTGGGGTATTTCACTAGGTATATGTGTATTTTTGGGGTGTGTATTGGGGTACTTCAGTATATAGGTTTATTTTGGGGGCTGTGTATATTGGGTACTTCAGTAAGTAGGTGTATTTTGAGAGGATGTGTATTGGCACATTTCAGTATGTGGGAGTATTTTGGGGTCTGTGTTGGGGTATTTCAGTATTTGGGTGTATTTTGAGGTGGCGTGCATTGGGGTTTTCCAGTATGTGGGTGTATTTTGGGGTTTGTGTATATTGGGGTATTTCAG
>NC_063379.1:147569-167671 GCF_021869965.1 Rhincodon typus | reverse complement strand
TGGGTTGTCAGTATATGGGTATTTCAGTGTATGGGTGTATTTTGGGGAGTACGTATTGGGGTTTTTGAATTTGTATTGGGATTTTTGTGTATATGGGAATATGTTGGCGTGTTTTGGGATATTTCAGCATATAGATGTATTTTGGGGAAGTGTGTATTGGGGGTTTTGAGTATATGGGTATATTTTAGTATATTTTGGGATATTTCAGCATTAAGGTCTATTTTGGGGGACTGTCTATTGGAGTTGTAGAGTATATGGGTATATGTTGGTGTGTTTTGGGCTGTTTCAGTATGTGGGTGTATTGTTGGGACAGGCTGCTGGGTTTTTGGGACATGTGTGAATTTGTTGAATCACAGTACAGAAGACACCCTTCAGCCCATTGATTGTGGTCCTACAACAGTGGCTCTAACCCTTCCCCATTGCTACAGTCCCAAAATAGGCCCATAGCCTTCAGTGATGACACTTCAAGTGCACGTCCCAGTCATTTTGAAAGGTTTCTGACCCCAACTCCCCTCCCATCAGTAACCGCACCCCTCTCTGTGTGAGAATTATTTCCTCAAAGTCCCTCTCACCCTCCTGCCTTTCACTTTAAAATGACCACCCTCCTCAACTTGTTACTGACCCTTCAACTGGGGGGAACAGCTGCTTCCTATCCCCCCTGTCCATGGCCCTCACAATCTTACCCCCCTCAGCATTCTCTGCTCCAAAGGATTCACCCCGAGTTTATCTAGTCTCTGTCCGTCACTGAAACGCTCCATCCCAGGGCAGCATCCCAGGGAATCTCCCTCTATACCCTGTCCAGTACAATCCCATCCTTTCTATAGTGTGGGGACCAGAACTGCACACGGTGCTCCAGCTGGGGCCTCACCAAAGCCCTGTACAGCTCCAACATCACCTCCCTGCTCAGTACCATGCCTAATAAAGGAAGGTTATCCCATATACCTTCTTAATTACCCTATTAACAGACCATAAAACCATCAGAAACAGGAACAGGGGGACACTGTTCTTCCCTTTAAACCTGCTCCTTCATCCAAAAGGATTGTGGCTGACATTCCTTACCTCCACTTTCCTGCCCTTTCCCCTTAACCCTCAATACCCTAACTGATCCTGAGCCTATTGACCTGTCCTGCCTTGGGGGTCATTTGGGGAATGGGGGTAATTGAAGGTAATTTGGGGAATGGGGTAATTGAGGGTGATTTGGGGTAATTGAGGGTTATTTAGGGAATGAGGGTATTTGAGGACAATTTGGGAAATGGGTTAATTGAGGGCGATTTGATGTATGGGGGTATTTGAAGGTGATTTGGGAAATGGGGGTGATTGAAGGTAATTTGGGGAATGGGGATAATTGAGGGTGGTTTGGGGAATGGGCGTACTTATGGATGGGGCATTTTGGGGGACAGATTTTGCGATCTGCTCTCACTGGGGCCTAACCCTTTTTCTCTCTCTTTCTCTCTCTCTGTCTACCCCCTCCCTGCTCAGGTCCCGGTGGGGAAATGGTCGCTGCGTGCTCGCCTCTCACCCTCCTCCTCCTGCTGACCCTGACCCTGACCCCTCGCCTCTTGGCCTCAGGACACTCCAACAGCTCGATGGAGGACCCAGCCCACCCCTCGGTCAGCATCCAGGCAACTGGGCGACCTCCAGGGGCCGCAACCTCTGGTGTAATGGGAGCAGCCAATAGCAGCGAGCCCCCGGGCAACTGGACGATGGCGAAGAGAGCCAGAGTCATGGAGGGAGTGACATCAGAGGTCACGCACAAAGAATTGACCTCCATGGAAACGTCTACAGATGTGGTCACCATAACAACAACTCCTAGGATGACCATGAAGGCAACCTCCAGGATGACCTCCAGGATGACCCCGAAGACAACCTCCAGAGCGACCCTGAGCATGGCTTCCAGGATGAAGGCTGAACAACAGGCCTCAGTCAACATGATTGGCCCTTCCAGTCAAGTTGGGATTATCATGTTCCTGTTTCTGCTGCTGCTCAGTCTCCTCATTCTCCTGGTCAGCGCTTGCAGGAAGCTGCAGGGTTTCGGGGGTCAGGGCTCCTACTATCCCTGCCGCCTGGACAGGGAGCGGTACGTCAATGCTGAGGGGGGAGAGGGGACAGAGCACGGGCGGCCCAGATCCATTAGGCAGGTCTTCCTCACCGCTGTCCACCGACTGCTCCCCTGGAGATCCTCCGCATTACTGGACAACGACAAGGAGGAGGAGGAGGAGGAGGATGAGGAGGGGGAAGAGGGAGAGAGGAAGGAGGGATTGGAAGATGACAAAGTCCCAGGAGGAGGTGATGCTGAGGCATGGCCAGAGGGGGAGGCGGAGGGAGACAGCGACCAGGAGGACACTGACCACTCGGATAGCGATGACTACTCCAGCTTCGGGGGGCTGGACCTGAGCAAGAGGGCAGCCCGGGAGAAGGAGGTGGAGAGCGAGGAGGAGGGGCAGGCGGAGGGCTCAGAAGGAGGCCAGAGCGAGGATAACCTGCCTGATCCACCTTCCCCCGGAGGGGATGACCTCCTCAGCGACATTCACTCCTTTTCAGGCACTGCTCAGTGGTCAGACACCAACCATGACATCACTGCCCTCTAAGAGGGCAGAGCTCCTGGGTGTGGGACATCAGGGAGGCAGAGGGGTGGGCATCTGCGACTTGGGGTCTCGCAGTGGGGGTGGGGGTTGGGAGGGGAGGGGGGTGTAAGGACAGGACCAATCTCCCAGTGATTTGGGGGAACGAGGGTTACAGGGTCGGGGGAGGTGGTGGGTAACGTGGGAGAATGGGGTTGAGGAACATGCCAGCCATGATTGAATGGGCCAAACTGTGTCATTCAATGGGCCAAATGGCCTCATTCTGCTCCTATTTCTTACGGGTCGAGTGGCTGGGTGTTGGGGGGTGGGGCAGTGGGAGGAGGGGGGAGAACAAGATAGTGGAGAACAAAGAAGACTTTATTTTTTACATTGTTTTGGTTATAATTTCTGATGATTTGCAAGGGGTTTGGACTGGGGTTGGGATGTGAGGAAAACCCATGCCCCCCAGCCCCAAGAGTGGTGGGGGATCTGGAACTCGTTGTTTGGAAGGGGTGGGACAGGCACTTTGAAGAAGGATTTTGATGTGAAGCCAAGGCTATGGGCCTAGTGTAAGGAAATGGGATTAGGAGAGGTGGAGGTTCGATGACCAACATCAAACATGATGGGCCGAAGGACCTCTGTCTCAGTGCTGTTAATCTCTCTGACTGTACTGACCTGCCTCAGGGGGATAGAGGGGGCACCTTGCACACTCACGATGGGCTGAAGGTCCTCTGTCCAGTGCTGTGAGGGTGCAGACCCACCAGGGTGAATGACCTCTTCCTGCTGGTCTGGAGAACTGTCCCCAGGAATGTGCCTTGTCCCTGTTGGCGGGGGAGGGGCGGGTGCGTGGGTGGTGTTTGAGGAGGGGTCTGCGACTTTGTAACATGGTCCACATTAATAAAGGACTTTCTGTCTGAGAATGATCTCCGTGTGTGACCTCCATCAGCTATAACTCGCTCACTCGCCAGTTCATCTCACACATCCTCCACCACAGGAGGCTGGGGGGAGGGAGTGGGGAGGGCCGTGGGAGGAGAGATGGATAGAATAGACAATGGGATTTTCAAATGGTTCAGTAGACATCCCCTTCAGACCATAGCAAGGCAGCTCAGATTTAGGTGTGTGCGGGAGGGAGAGAGAAAGAGAGAGAGAGAGAGGAACATGGGAACGAGAAAGAGAGAGATGGGGTGGGGGGAGCGAGAGAGAGAGACAGAGACAGAAGGAGAGAGAGAGAGAAAATGGGAACGTGGGAACTAGAAAGAGAGAGATGGTGAGGGGAGAGAGAGGGAACAGACAGGAGGAAAGGGAAAGTCAGGAAGAAATAGAGAGAAGGAAGGAGTGAGAGAGGAAGGAGACAGAGTGATAGAGATAGACAGAGAATAGGGTAGACAGGGTGGGGGAGAGAGTGATGGATAGAGAGAATGAAAGAAAGGGAGAGAGGAGGCAAGAGGGAGATAGAAAGTCAAAGACAGGAAGTCAGTGATGGAGGGAGGTGAGAGAAAAGAGATAGAGGGGAAAGAGTGAGAGAGGCAAAGGAATGATAAGGAGGGAGAGAGAGTGACAGAGGGAGAAAGAGTGTGAGAAAGGGAGATGGAAAGAGAGAAGGCTAGAGAAAGATTTGGCAGAGGGAGATAGAGAGAGAACAAATCAGCAAGGGCGAGGGAGGCTTTCTTAATTTACTCTTGGAATGTGGATGTCACTGACTGGAGCAGCATTTATTGCCCTGTCCCTAGTTGCGCCTTGAGAAGGTGGGGGTGAGCTGCCTTTTTGAACCACTGCAGTCCATGAGCTGTGGGTTGATCCACAATGTCCCTTATTGAAAGGTCAGTGCTGAGGGAGGGCCGCACTGTTGGAGGGTCAGTGCTGAGGGAGAGCCGCACTGTCGGAGGGTCAGTGCTGAGGGAGCGTCGCACTGTCGGAGGGTCAGTGCTGAGGGAGCGCCGCACTGTCGGAGGGTTAGTGCTGAGGAAGAGCTGTGCTATTGGAGGAACTTACACGCTCACATTCCCTTTTGAATGCCTTCCACTGTTCTGATGTGCATTCTCTTGCAATTAACTGCTCCCTGTCGCCTTTGGCCTGATCCTGAATATTCCTATTAAACACAGCCTTCCTCCTTTTCAGAACCTTTGTTTCCCATCAGTCTTTCTTGTTACCTATAATTGACTTAATTTGTACTGAGTTATGATCACTATCACCAGAATGCTCCCCACTGTTACATATGCCACTTGTCTCACTTTTGTCACTGATATGAAATACAGGAGAGGTTCTCTTGTCAGACTTTCTACGTAATGGCTTAAAAAATCTCTCCAGGATACATTTTAAAAATATTGCCCCCTCTAAGCCTTTCACACTCTGTCCATTTCTGTTAATATTGGGGAGTTGAAATCCCTGACTGTTCTACCCCTATTGTTCTGGACCTTCCTTGAGATCTGTCTGCCTATTTGTCTTTCTCTCCCCCCTTGACTGTTTAGAGTGCTATAGTATACGCCATACACACAAAAGGATTACCCTGTTTGTGGTTTTGATGATTTTTCCCATTTATCCTTTGGGGAGGAACCTCCTGAGATATCACCTTTTGCCGTTGCAGTCACTGTCTCCTTGATCAATATTGGCTCACCTCCTCCTCTTTTAAACCCTTTGCTTGAAGATTCTATAACACAGAATATTGAGCTGCCTGCTCCTGTGTCTCTATGAACCGTTTCCCTGTGATAGCAATGAAATTGTATCAACTTTCGTTTAGCAACACCCTGAACTTTTCTCCCTTACTCACACAATTCCGTGTGTTCATTTCAATGCTATCTCTGGTTCCTCACTGGAGTAATGTACTGGAAATCAATTCCCACTATTCCACGGAGTCATCATGATCGTTATCGATTTAATTAAAGAGTCCACACACCTTCAGACAGACGCAAAGAGACATTGTTTCTGTAAGCAGAGGGAAAGACCGGAAAAAGCAGCCTTTATCCCCTTTGGGATTGTCAGGACTTGTCCTTCATTGATGTGCCTCTTTGTCAGGAAGTTTCACTTGTTGCAGGAGGCATACAGTGACTGGTTCACAAATTACAAAATCTCTGACGCGTTGTTTGAAATCCACAGTTTGTAGCAACTGGGGAAGGAAATAAACTGATTTCCCTCAACTGTGGTGTTTTATTTTGTTACAGAGAAAAGAACGTCACCACCCCCCCGCCTTTCTGAGGCCCAAAATCTTCTGGCTACATCATTTGCATCCATAAACTGTTCAGTATCTGGAAGCCAATCACATCATCTCTCTGCCCTTAGGAACAGACCATCAGTCCCAGACCAATCATATAGATATATCGCCATGGAGTCATACAACCTCTAAACAGACCCTTCGGTCCAACCAGTCCATGCTGAACATGTTCCCAAATTAAACTAGTCTCACCTGCCTCCCCTTGGCCCATATCTTTCCAAACTTTTCCTATTCATGTACTTATCCAAATGCCTTTTAAATGTTGTAATCATACCCACATTCACCATTTCCTCTGGAAATTCATTCCACACATGAACCACACTCTGTGTAAAAACAGTTGCCCCCATTTCCTTTTTAAATGTTTCCCCTCTCACCCTAAAAATATGCCCATAGTCTTGAAACCCCAACTCTAGGGAAATGACACCTGCCATTCACCTGATTCTATACTCCTCATTATTTTATAAACCTCTATAACGTCCTACATTCTAATGAAAGTAGTCCCAGTCTATCCAGCCTCTCCTTATAATTCAAACCCTCCATTCCCGGCAACATCCTGGTACATCTGAACCCTCTCCAGTTTAATAGCATCCTTCCTATCACAGGGTGACTAGAATTGGACACAGTACTCCAATACTGTCTCTGTATGTCAGAGACCTTGTTTAAACAGGGAGTCTCTCTCTCTGTCAGGTACCCTATTTAAACGGGAGTCTCTCTCTATCTCTCTCTCTCCCTCTCTCTATCTCTCTGTCTCTCACCGTACATCAAGGACCCTGTTTAAAGAGAGATTCTCTTTGAGATCCTACTCCTTAACCTGCTCCCTAACTTCCTATTCTCTCCTTAACTCTCCTTGAGGTGTTGCTCCTGATGTTAACTGATGACCTCAAGCTGTTTCTCAGGATGATCTGCCCTTTCTCTCCGATTATCTTTCTCTGTGTCAGGAATCTTATTTAAAGAGGGAGTCCCTCTCTCTCTCCCTCTATCTCTGTCAGGGACCCTGATTAAGGAAATGAATCCCAAGGTGTTTTATACGTATATTAAGAGCAGGAGGGTAGCTGGGGAAAGGGTAGGTCCACTGAAGGACAAAGGAGGGAGTTTATGCATGGAGCTAGAGGACGTGGGTGAGATCCTTAATGAATAATTTGCATTGTTATTCACAAAGGAGAAGGACATGGTGGATGGTGAGTCTTGGGAGGGGGTATGTTGATGTTCTGGGGCTTGCCAGCATAAAAAATGGAGGCAGTAGTGAGTGTTTTGAAAAACATGAAGGTAGACAAGTCCCAATGGTCTGATAGGATGTATCCCAGAACGCTGAGGGAGGCAGGTGAGGAATTTGCTGGGGCTTTGTACAAAATCTTTTTATCCTCTTTATTCACAGGGGAGGTCTCAGAGGACTGGAGAATAATGAATGTTGTTCATTTGTTTAAGAAGGGCAGCAGGGACAATCCAGGACAATATAGGCAGTGAGCCTTACATCAGTGACAGAGAAATTATGGAGAAGATGGGTACAGTACTGTCTTAATCATAGTAGACAGAGACTAGTGGTGGAAGGGTGTTTTTCTGCCTGGAGATCAGTAACTAGTGGTGTTCCTCAGGGATCAGTGCTGGAACTCCTGTTGTTTGTAATATACATAAATGATTTGGAGGAGAATGTCTGATCAGTAAGTTTGTGGATGACACAAAGATTTGGGGTTCTGTGGATAGTGAGGTGGAGGATACAGCAGGATATAAATAGGCAGGAGACTTGGACAGAAAAATGGCAGATGGAGTTTAATCTGAACAAGTGCGAGGTGATGCATTTTGGAAGGTCTAATGCAGGAGAGAAGAATACAGTAAATGGTAGAACCTTTGGTAACACCAACACACAGAAGGATCTAGGTGTACAGGTCAACAGTTCCCAGAAAGTGGTAACACAAGTGGATAAGTTAGTCAAGAAAGCATATGGCACACATACCTTCATTAGCTGGGGCATAGAGTATAGAAATTGGCAGGTCACGTTACAGCTGTAAAGAACTTTAGTGAGGCCACACTTGGAATATTGCATTCAGTTCTGGTCACCACGCTACCAGAAGGATGAGGAAGCTTTGGAGATGGTACAGAAATAGTATACCAAGGTGTTATCTGGTTTGAAGGGTATTAGCTGTGGGGAGACCAACTTGGTTTGTTTTCATTTGAACAAAGGATGAGTGGCAACCTGATAGAGGTTTACGTTTTGAGAGGCAAAGATAGGGTCGATAGTCAGAATCCTTGTTCCCAGGGTCAAAATGTCATATACAAGGGGCACAGGTGTAAGGTGAGAAGGGTAAGATTAAAGGAGATGTGAGAGACAGGTGTTTTTTACACAGAGGGTGGTAAGTGCCTGGAATGAGCTGCCAGGGGAGGTAGTGAATACGCAGGGAATAGAGGGATGTGGACGGCATAGAGGCAAAAGGCTTTTAGTTTATAAAGGCATCATGTGTTGGTGAAGGCTTGGTGGGCTGAAGGGCCTGTTCCTGTGCTGTTCTGTTTAAAGAGGGAGTCTCTCTTTCTCTCTCTCTCTCTCTCTGTCTGTCTGTCTGTCAGGGACCCTGTTTAAAGAGAGAGTCTCTCTCTCTGTCTTTCAGGGACCCTATTTAAAGAGGGTGTCTGTCTCTCTCTTTCTGTCAGGGACCCTGTTAAAAGAGGAAGACTCTCTCTCTCTCTCTCTCCCCCCCTCACTGTTAGGGACCCTGTTTAAAGAGACAGTCCCCCTCTCTCTCTCTCTCTGTCTGGGAGCTTGTTTATAGAGAGAGGGTCTCTCTCTCTCTCTCTCTCTCTCTGTCAGGGACCCTGTTTAAAGAGAGAGTCTCTCTCTCTCTATCAGGGACCCTGTTTAAAGAGGGAGTCTCTCTCTCTCTCTTCCACTGTTAGGGACCCTGTTTAAAGAGACAGTCCCCCTCTCTCTCTCTGTCTGTCTGTCAGGGACCTTGTTTAAAGAGGGAGTCTCTCTCTCTCTGTCAGGGACCTTGTTTAAAGAGGGAGTCTCTCTCTCTCTCTCTCCCACTGTTAGGGACCCTGTTTAAAGAGGGAGTCTCTCTCTCTCTCTCTCTCTCTCTGTCAGAGACCCTGTATAATGAGAGAGTCTCTCTGTATCTGCATGTGACCCTGTGTTAAGAATGAGATATCAGTTTTGTATAAATTGTGATTTTTTTTGCCTGTCGGTTTAGAGAGATGCATGCTGTCACGTTTTCAGTTGGATTTGTGAGTTTGGCTCTGTGTTGCTGACAATACTGGAGATCTGATTTGTTTACAACATTGTTACTGAGATTTCCCTCTCTCGAGGGGACTGTTTTAGTTCATTCGAAATATTTAAAGCATATCTGTGCTGTTGGTTTGCAACCGGAGTCTGTAAACTCACAGAGAAAAGCAGTATTTTCTGGAATAGCATCCAGTCTGTGTGTCAGTCTGACTGTGTGTCACTGTGTGTCAGTCTGTCTGTGTTTCACTGTGTGTCAGTCTGTGTCACTGTGTGTCAGTCTGTCTGTGTGTTTGTCAGTCTGTGTGTCACTGTGTGTCTGTCTGTCTGTGTGTCACTGTGTGTCAGTAAATCTTTGTGATAGGCAACCTTTGAATCAGTCAACCTATGTCAATTGTTTCTTTGTGTCAGTTTGTCTGTGAGTCAGTCTGTGTGAGCCAGAGTCAGTCTGTTTGTCAGTCAGTCAGGAGCGAGCGACTGCTCAGAAATTCACCAAGAGGAAGCCGGCTGTAACTGCCCCAACCTGAACTTTGTGTGCAGACAGCAGTAAGTCTTCACAGATTTCACTAATGGAAGGGTGATCATGTCAGTTTGAATGTTGTTTTTCATGTATGCCATGAAAACTTGCCAACAGTTTTGCTGAGAGCAAGCCTGGCCACATTTTCTCCCTTGGTTACTGAATATTTGATTGTGTGTGTGTGTCAGTGTGTGAGCGTGTGTTTGTGTGTGGGATTGTGTGTGTGCATGTGTGCATGTGTGCGTGTGCGTGTGCGTGCGTGTGTGTGTGCATGTGTGAGATTGTGTGAGCATGTGCGTGTGTGTACATATGTGTGTGTGTGCATGCGTGAGTTTGTGTGCGTGTGTGTGTGTGTGTGCATGTGTGCGTGTGTGAGATTGTGTGTGCATGTGCGTGTGTGTGCATGTGCGTGTGTGTACATGTGCGTGTGTGAGTTTGTGTGTGTGATTGTGCGTGTGTGTGTGTGCATGTGTGCGTGTGCATGTGCGTGATTGTGTGTGCGCGTGTGAGATTGTGTGAGCATGTGCGTGTGTGTGGGCGTGTGTGTGTGTGCGTGTGTGTGTGAGTGCATGTGTGCATGTGTGTGTGTGTGAGATTGTATGTGTACATGTGCGTGTGTGCGCATGTGTGTGTGTGTGCGTGCGTGAGTTTGTGTGTGTGATTGTGTGCGAGTGCGTGTGTGCATGTGTGTGTGTGTGTGAGTGTGTGCGTGTGTGTGCGTGTGTGTGATTGTGTGTTAAAAGTATACTGACCGCCTCCTGGCTATGCGTTCAGTCCCTGACCATCCCTATGGGCTCTGGCAAAGCCAGCTTCCTGCCAAGGATCTGCAGGGAACAGGGTGAAATGGAATCTTTCTGTGAATTGCTTACACTGGAGAAGAATGGAGTGGCCAGGTTCTGATAACAAAACTGCTTTTATTGAGCTAAAGTTAAAAGCAGTGGATTGGCTGACAGTACTCAGTGCATGATCCTGCGAATAGATTGGATTTGTGGAGTCTGACTGTGCGATCCCCACTGCCTCCAGTGTTTGAACTCTCCAGAGTGTCGATCGTATTCCATAATGTACTGATAACCGCGGTAACCCAGGAACTGGTAACACACCCAGCTGGGAGGCAGAGGAAAGAAAAGGCAGATCCTTATCAAAAGGAGACAACTCAACATTTAACAGCAAACCCTGACCTTTCACTTTATGACAGTTCGGGGTCAGAAACTCACACGTCACCGAGGAGAGGGTCAAGGTGTCAAACATAGAGCATCAAACAGCGCAGCACAGGAACAGGCTTTTCGGCCCATTGTGTCTTTGCCAACCATGATGCCAATCTAAACCCATTCTAATCCCACCTGCCTGCAAGGTCTGTATTCCTGTATTCCCTGCCTGTTCATGTCTAAGTGCCTCTTAAACATTGTCACTGTATCTGCATCGACCACCCTCTCTGACAGCACATTCCAGGCACCTACCACCCTCTGTGTTAAAAAAGCATACCTCCCACATCTCCTTTACGCTTCTTCCCCTTCTCACCTTAAGTCTTCGCCCCCTAATAATAGACATTTCCACCCTGGGAAATGTTTGCCAACTGTCCACATTCACTCTAACCTTTCCCTTTCAGGGTGCTGCAGGGGTCAGACTCTGACCTTTCACCCTCAGGACTGTAGTACTGGGGTCAGGCTCTGACTTTACACCCTCAGGACAGTGATTGGGGTCAGGCCCTGACCTTTCACCCTCAGGACAGTGGCTGGGGTCATTCTATGACCTATGACCCTATGATTCAGGTACTTACGCCCCTCTCTTTACAAACATGGATCCCACGTTGCAGTTAGACCAGCCCATGGCCTGTAGAGATGGGTAATCCTCACACAGATCTGCATGCAGTCCCATGAAGTTCTCCCGTTCATAGATTTCCATACAAGAGGCCGAGTGGTCCTGTCAGAAACAGGAGAGTCATAGCGTCACACTGACTGACCCCTGCACCAATCCTGACCCCCGACCCCATCCTGCACCCTTACATCATCCTGACCCCTGACCCCATCTTGCACTCTGATGCCACCTTGACCCCTGACCCATCCTACCACCTAACCCCACCCTGGACCCTCCTGACCCTGCACTCCCACTCCATCCTGATCCTATCCTACTCCCTGACCCCAACCTGCCCCCACCCCATCCTGATCCCTGACTCTATTCTACCCCCAAACCCCATTCTGCCCCCAACGCATCTTGATCCCACCCACATCTTACTCCCTGACCCCATCCTCCCCTCTAATTCCATCCTGATCCTGACCACATCCCAATTCCTGACCCCACCCTGCTTTCTGACCTCTCTTGCCCCAATACTGACCCTAATCCTGACCTTAGTCCCAGTCTGAAACCTTTTAGACCACAAACCATGGATTCGGTGGTTATAGGGGGATGGGTCTGGGTGGGATGCTCTGAGGGTTGGTGTGGACTTGTTGGGCCGAAGGGCCTGTTTCCACACTGTGTAGGAATTCAATGAAAAAAAAAGCCTGTGGTGTGAAACTGTATCAAACACCTTGTGGAAATCCGCGTAAGCCACATCAATAAGGTCGCCCTAATCGAGATTCTCTGTTCCCTCTTCAAACAAACCTCCAACAAGTTAGTGAGAAATAATTTCCCTTCCGCAATCCATGCTGACTCTTCCTAATCCACTCGGCTTGTTCCACAGATTCTATTCTGAAGAGTTGTTTTGGGATGTTTCCCCAACACTGGCATCAAATTGTAATTGCTGGGACTATCCTTACAACGTTTCAGGAATAAAACCATAATGTGGATGACACTCACCTCATTAGGTTCCAGAAGCCGGTGCTACTGCAATCTCTCCCCACACCTCCTTTAAAATCCCTGAATACATCTTATCTGGCCCCAGTGCCTTGTTAAAATTCCCCTATTAATTGTGAAATCATCTAGGGACAAAATTCCCTCCTGTGTCACCATGGCATGGACATACTGCTCTTTTGAGAAAACAGATAGAAAGTATTTATTCAATATCTCAGCTGTACGGTCTGTCTCCACGTGTGTAAGTCTCCTGTTTGTTCTCAGATTAGCCCTGAGCCTCCTTTCCCCACTCTCTTCCTGGTTATTAGCATTCCCCATTCTGTTAGCTGCCAGTCTCTGTTCATGACCTCCCCTTTGCTTCTGGAGTTTGCATTCCGGCCTACTTTGCTGCTGGAGGGCTCTCCTGTTCACCAGCTCATCCCACAAGCCCAGGCCACAAGCCCAGGCCAGGCCTGACATTTCCCAGGGCACTTACCGCACAATACACAGGTCTGAAGGACATCATCCACTCCACATGATAGGAATTACTCCAACTCCAAGCCTCCCATCGGGAATACTCCCCGCGCTCCAGGATAAACTGCTGCCCCTCAAAATCGTGATGTTCATAGCCAACCCAGCTGGAAAAATAAAGCAAATTTCAGCAAAACAATCAGCTACGAACAGGCCACTCAACCTCTCAACACCACTCTGGCAGTGGATACGACCTCATCTGATCCCATTGAAGGCACATCATCACAATCAGTTCGATATTAAAACTAACCCTTCTATCTGAAACGTTACTATCCCAGTCTCAACCCACTCTCCTACTCAATGCCTGCACCCTTTAATATCCCACCCAGTCTTATCCCACTCTCCCCCCTCACTCCCCGCTCCCTTTATTACCCCACCCAGTCTAATCCCACTCTCTCCCTCACTCCCATACACATTGGTATCCCACTGATGATCATATTAATCTACATCATTATAAATTTACAGGAACAGAGGGAACTGATTGTATACGTATAATGGGAAAGGTGTGAATGCACCGGACAGAGGGTAGAAGTGATTTAGAAGAATGTGTGCAGGAATTGAGGAATTTTAGCAATGAATTGGGAAATTGGATGATTAACTGAATGGAAGAATTTGCAGGGAGAAAGTAGGCGGGTGATAGGAGGCATAAAATATCGGGGACAAAACTCAGACAGCTAAACGAGACCCAATCCATACTTTCATTTTATTTGTTCCTATACAACCATTTTGTAAGGTTTTTTTTGACAGCATGTTGAGCTGTTTGTGCATATGCACACACGTGTCTATGTGTGAATCTGCCTGTCTGTCTCTCTATATCTGTGTGAGAGTGTGTGTGTGCATGTGTGTGTGTGTGAGTGCCTGGGTATGTGTGTGTGTGTGTGTGTGTGAGAGAGAGTGTGCCTGTGTGTGTGAGTGTGCCTGTATGTGTGTGTGTGTGTCTGGGTGTGTGTGCGCGTGTATGTGTGTGTGTGCGTGTGCGTGTGTGTGCGTGCGTGTGCTTGTGCCTGTGTGTGTGCGTGTGCCTGTGTGTGTGTGTGTCTGTGTGAGTGTGCCTGTGTGTGTGTGTGTGTGTGTTTGTGTGAGTGTGTGTGTGAGTGTGAGTGTGTGTGTGAGTGTGTGTGAGTATGTGTGTGTGTGTCTGTGTGTGTGTAAGTGTGTGAGTATGTGCCTGTGTGTGTGTGTGTGTGGGTGTGAGTGTTTGTGTGTGAGAATGTGTGTGAGTGCGTGAGTATGTGTCTGTGTGTCTGTGTGTGTGTGAGTGTGTGAGTATGTGCCTGTGTGTGTGTGTGTGTGTGAGTGTGTGTGTGTGTGACTGTGAGTGTGTGTGTGTGTGACTGTGAGTGTGTGTGTGTGTCTCTGTGTGTCTCTGTGTGAGTCTGTGTGAGCGTGTGTGTGTGGGTGGGTGGGTGTGAGTGTATGTGTGTGTGTGTGAGTGTGTGTGTGTGAGAGTGTGTGTGTCTCTGTGTGTGTGAGTGTGCCTGGGTGTGAGTGTGTGTGTGTGTGAGTGTGTATGTGAGTGTGAGTGTGCCTGGGTGTGTGTGTGTGGGTGTGTGTGAGTGTGAATGTGTGTGTGTCTCTGTGTGTGTGAGTGTGTGAGTGTGTGTGTGTGTGTGTGTGTGTGCCTGGGCGTGTGTGTGTGTTTATCTAAATGGTTTTATTTATTGTCCAGGCTCTGTCACTGTCTCAGTCACTGACATCAGGCCGGGCTCACATTGGTAGCTGGCTGCCCCTTCCTCAGCCATTTGAGAGGCAGGTCAGGTTGTGTGTGCTGCTGTGGTAGGGAGTCACTTACACACCACTTTCCACTCGGATAGAGCGCACGTCGTCGAAGTCATACTGTGTGATGTTGGAGCATTCGCTGGTAAACTCCTGTCTCCGACCCTGGAAATTCTCCCGTTCCCAGACCACAATCTGTGATAATTTGGACAGAGAGGGGCGCAGAGACAGAGAGAGGGAGGGAGGGAGAAAGGGAGGGAAGGGGAGAGAGAGGGAAGGAGAGAGAGAGGGAAGGAGATAAAAATGGGAGGAGAGAGAGAGAGAGGTGTAGAGAGAGAGGTGAAGGAGAGAGGGAAGAAGGAGAGAGAGCTTAAAAGGAGAGAGAGGGGTGAAGGACAGAGGGGGGTGAAGGAGCCTGGTCCTTCATTCGGACACTCGGGTTCTGAAGCCTCGTTCACAGCCTCAGCTCTGATCTATCCACAGGGCCGAGACCGAGCCTGGGTCGCTCCTGATGAGGCACAGGCCAGGAATGGAGCCTGGAGGAGGCCAGGCCGAGGATGAAGCCTGGATGGGGCCAGGCTGGGGATGGAGCCTGGAGGGGGCCGGGCCGGGGATGGAGCCTGGAGGGGCCTGGCAGGGGATAGAGCCTGGGCCTTTCCTGAAGTGATCCATCAGGTCCACACTGGGGTAGCTCTCCTCCCTGTCGGGCTGACAGCCTGTATCTGGCTATGGGTCAGTACGCACCCTGTCAAAAATGGAAGGAATGAGTACGCCACCTGCCCTTGTGCTCGCTGTGACATTATTTATACAGTTCCCCGAGCCCTGGCTGACTGAGGTCAGGGGCATGGTCAGCACAAAGTATTATCAGCACAGCACAGGGTGACCTGGCAAATCCCCCCACTGTGTCACCGAACCTCTGAGTCAGCAAAAACAAACAGTCTACGGTCAGCAAACTGCTTGTGATTAAACAAGTGAATAAAAATTGTCCCTTTTACTGTACGATGAACAAAATGGTAAAATACAGGGAAAGGCCCCAACTTTCGCCGCAAATCAGCGCCATTCAAATGAATAAAGTGGTAAAGCTAAAAATGTCCATCTTGGCTGTGTTGCCTACACCACAAGTCCTGAATGGATTAGGCAATGACACACATGTCTCTGCCTGTACCTGAACCACTGATGTCGGAGTCACCGGTCTCTTTGTCACTAGCTCACCTCGCTGATGGGCCGCTGATGCTGGGTCCCATGTTGGACCCACAGTCACCCCACAGCTGGGAGACCCCGTCTCCGGGCCTACCACAGCCAGGAGACCCCGACTCTGGGCCTACCACAGCCAGGAGACACTGGCTCTGGACCTACCACAGTCAGGAGACCCCGTCTCTGGGCCTACCACAGCCAGGAGACCCTGTCTCTGGGCCTACCATAGCCAGGAGACCCCGTCTCTAGGCCTACCACAGTCAAGAGCTGTCGCTGCCACCTCACCAATAATCAGGCTGAGGGGGTAGCCTGATAGTGGTTTGTAAAATCATGAGGGGCATGGACAGGATGGATAGTCAACGTCATTTTCCCCAGGGTGGGGGAGTCCAAAACTGGAGGGTGTAGGTTTAAGATGAGAGGGGAAAGATTTAACATGGACCTAAGGGGCAACACAGAGGGTGGTGCGTGTATGGAATGAGCTGCCAGAGGAAGTGGGGGAGGCTGGTACAATTACAACATTTAAAAGGCATCTGGATTGGTCTATGAATAAGAAGGGTTTGGAGGGATATGGGCCAAATGCTGGCAAATGGGACTGGATTAATTTAGGATATAGGGTCGGCATGGACAGGTTAGGCTGAAGGGTCTGTTTCCACATTGTACAGCTGTATGACTCTATGGCTATGGGCCTATCACAGCCAGGAGATCCCTGCTCTGGTCTTATCACAGCCAGGAGATCCCTGCTCTGGGCCTACCACAGCAAGGAGATCCCTGCTCTGGGCCTATCACAGCCAGGAGATCCCTGCTCTGGGCCTACCACAGCCAGGAGACCCTGTTTCTGGGCCTACCACACTACCATTGGCTCACTGACGCTCTCATCTCTATCTGGAGCACAGGACATGGAACATGGAGACAGAGGAAGCATTGCCAGGATCCCCATGAGTAACCTGGTGAGATGGGAGGTTCTGATTGGAACGTGGGGTCTCGAACCTGCAGGCACAGTCTCAGGATGTGGGGTAGACTATCTTGGACTGAGATGGGGAGAAACGACTTTTCTGAGAGCGTGAGGGAACCAGAATACCCTTTGGAGGCTGAGCCACCCAGTTCCTCAGAGAGAGAGAGAAAGAGAGAGGAGAGGTAGAGACAGAGAGAGAGGTAGAGAATTTTTCCATACAGAAGGAGAAAGCAGGAATATGATATTGGGATAAAGGATCTGATTCGATAATGTTGAAAGCATGTGAACACACAGTCTGTAAACATTGGCTGAACGAGGAAATTCACTCCCTACTGAAGACCAGACATCCAGAATTCCAGTCGGGTGACCCGGACCAACACAGGAAATCCAGATCTGACCTCTGCATCGCCATCAGGGAGGCCAAGAGGTGGGACCAGGCCAAGTTAGAGGCCCAGATCTACCAGACAGACTCCCGCCATCTATGGCAAAGTCTTACGGGATACAAAATGAAGCAGTGCAAGTTCACAGACAGAAACACGTCCCTCCGCGATGCGCCCAATGCTCAGTTTGAGCAGAATATCACCAGCATGGTGATGCTTGTCCCGACCTGTTCCCTCTGTCCCCACTGCAGATGTCAGATCGGTCTTCCTGAGAGTCAACCCAAGGAGAGCGACAGGCCCAGGCGGTGTCCCCGGCCGAGCACTCAGATCTTGCTTGGACCAAATAGCAGATGTATTCACCTACATCTTCAACCCCTCCCTCCTACAAACGAAAGTCCCCGCCTGACAAAACAGTTTGGAGCTGGAAGACACAGCAGGTCAGGCAGCATCAGAGGGGCAGGAAAGTCGACATTTTGGGTTCACACCCTTCATCAGGCCTGGGGAGGGGGAAAAGGGAGGGGAAGGTAGGTGGGATGGAGGTAAGTGGATTCAGGGAGGGGTAGTGAAGTCAATGGGATAGTGGGTTGGATAGGTGAGAAAAAAGATGGACAGGTAATGCCAGATCAAGGAGGTGGAGATGAGAGGGAGAGTTGGACATGGGATGAGTAAATTTTGAAACTGGTGAATTCCACGTTTAGGCCATCGGGCTGTTGGCTCCCTAGGCAGAACGAGGTGTTAAATAAAAACCAAAAGAACTGTGGATGCTGTAAATCAGGAACAAAAACAGAAATTGCTGGAGGAGTCCAGCAGGCCTGGCAGCATCTGGGAAAGAGAAAACGGAGCTAACGTTTCGGATCCAGTGACCCTTCCTCGGAACCAGATGTGAGGTGTTGTTCCTCCAGTTTACACGTGGCCTCATTGTGGCACTGGAGGAGGCCCAGGGTGGACAGGTTACCCAGAGAGTTGTTGGGGGTGGAGGAGTTAAAATAGTTAGCAAAAGGAAAGTGTTGTTGATTATCGCGTGTAGAACGCAGTTGCTCAGCGAATCAGTCCCTGAGTCTGTGACTGGTCTCGCTGATGGAGAGGAGACCACATCAGGAGCAACGGATACAGTTGACCAGGTTGCAGGTGAATTCATGTCAGATTTTGAAAGATTGTCTAGTGGCTTGGATGGAGGTGAGAGGGGAGGTGTAGGGGCAGGTGTAGCACCACCTGCGGTTGCAGGGAAAGTTGCCGGGGGTGATGGGACTGGCGGGAGTGTGGAGCGAACGAAGGAGTCACAGAGAGAGCAGTTCCTACATAACACAGATAAGGGTGGGGAGGGAAATATATCTTTGGTGGTGGGGTCGGATTGCAGGTGGCGGAGGATGATGCGCTGGATGCAGAGTTTGGGGGGTGGTATGTGAGGACCAGGGGGACTCTGTCTTTATTTTTGTTGGGGGGAGGGGATTCAAAAAGACCACCATCATCCCTGTACCTAAGAAAGCACATGCAATGTGCCTTAATGACTACTGCCCAGTGGCTCTGAGCTCAAGAATCATGAAGTGTTTCAAGAGACTGCTCATGGCTTATATCAACTCCAGTTTCCCAGCTTGATCCTCTACCGACATAACAGGTCCACAGAAGATGCCATATCCCTAGCCCTGCACTCATCCCTGAAGCATCTGGACAACAAAGTCACCTATGTCAGATTCCTGCTCATTGACTACAGCTCCACCTTCAACACCATTCTCCCCTCCAGACTGATCTCAAAACTCCATGACCTTGGTCTCAGCTCCGTCCTCTGCAACTGGACCCTTAGCTTTCTGACCCACAAGCCCCAATCAGTGAGGATAGGTAACTGCACCCCCTCCATAATAACACACAACACTGGAACCCTCCAAGGATGTGACCTCAGCCCCCTACTGTACTCCCTGTACACCCATGACTGTGTTGCAAAATTCTGAATGAACTCCATCTACAAGTTCGCTGACAATACCACTGTAGTGGGATGATATCTAACAACGATGAGTCAAAATACAGAAGGGAGATAGAGGGCTCGGTGAAGTGGCACAATGAGAACAGCCTCTCTGTCGGCAAAACTAAAGAACTGATCATTGACTTCAGAAAGAAAAGAGCAGAACACAACCCCATCAACATCAACAGAACTGAGGTTGAGAGGGTGAAGTGCATTATGTTACTCAGAGTGATGATAGCCAACGACCTGTCCTGGATTTCCCACGTAGATGTGACAATCAAGAAGGGACAACAACACCTTTTCTTCCTCAGGCGGCTGAGGAAATTCGACATATCCATAAGGTCCCTCACCAACTTCTACAGATGCACCATTGAAAGCACACTGTCCGGGTGCATAACGGCCTGGTATGGTAACTGCTCTGCCCAGGACTGTAAGAAACTACAGAAGGAGGTGTGCACAGCCCAGACCACCACGGAAGCCAACCTTCCATCCACGGGATCCATTTACATGGCTCGATGCCGCGGAAAGGCGGTCAACATCATCACAGCCCCATCACACTGCGGTAATGATCTCCTCCAACCTCTTCCATCAGGCAGAAGATACAGAAGCCTAAACACACACACCAGCAGGTTCAGGAACAGCTAATAAATTGCAGCACGCTGCTGTGCAGGGGGCTTTGGGTGTCCTTGTGCATGAATCACTGAAGGTGGGATTGCAGGTACAGCAGGTAATTAAAAAGGTAAATGGAATTTTGTCTGCCATTGCTAGAGGGATGGAGTTTAAAAACAGGGAGGCTATGCTGCAGCTGTATAGGGTCCTGGTGAGGCCACACCTGGAGTACTGTGTGCAGTTTTGGTCTCCTTACTTGAGAAGAGATATACTAGCACTGGAGGGGGTGCAGAGGAGATTCACTCGGTTGATTCCAGAGTTGAGAGGGTTGGATTATGAGGAGAGACTGAGCAGACTGGGATTATACTCATTGGAATTTAGAAGAATGAGGAGAGATCTTATAGAAACATAAAAGATTATGAAGGGAATAGATAAGGTGGAGGCAGGGAGGTTGTTTCCGCTAGCAGGTGAAACTAGGACTAGAGGGCATCGCCTCAACA
>NC_063379.1:145944-147469 GCF_021869965.1 Rhincodon typus | reverse complement strand
TAAATTTTTGAACAGTAAAGGAATTAAGCGTTATGGTGAGTGGGCGGGTAAGTGGAGCTGAGTCTCAAAAAGATCAGCCATGATCTTATTGAATGGCAGGGCAGGCTCGAGGGGCCAGATGGCCTACTCCTGCTCCTAGTTCTTATGTTCTTATGTTATGTTCTTCCCTGCTGTTGTTAGGCTGAGGAATGAACTCTCTAGCCTCAAATAACGCTGAGTTTGCTAACACTGATCTTGCCTAGTGCAAGCCCTGTGCAATTTAGCCTGTATGTCTCTGTCTAAGTAAAATCTGAAAGAACTGCGGATGCTGTAAATCAGGAACAAAAACAAAGTTGCTAGAAAAGCTCAGCAGGTCTGGCAGCATCTATGAAGAAAAAAGAGAGTTAACCCTCAGAAGGGAGGGTCACTGGACGCGAAACATTAACTCTGTTTTTCTCTTCACAGATGTTGCCAGACCTGCTGAGCTTTTCCAGCAACTTTGTTTTTGTCTCTGTCTAAGTCTTTTTGATCTGTGCATCCTTTCTTACTACGATCTGCCTGTACCGCTCGAAAACAAAGCTTTTCACGGTACTTCGGTACAAGTGGCAATCAATCAATCAAGCAACCAGGAACAGGAGGAGTCCCCTCCGCCCATCGAGCCCATACCGTCATTCAACGGCTGCTCTGATTCTAAACTCCCCTCCACATTCCTGTCTATCCCCTGGTAATTTTTCACTCCCTCGGGCTTTAGGAATCTCTCTCTCTCCACCATTGAAGTAGCAAGAGGTTCTGCATCCACTGCCCTTTGAGGAGAGGAATTTTAGAGCCTCACAACCGTCTGTGAGAAAAAAAACGCTTCCTCATCTCTGTTTAAAATGGGAGCCTCTGTATTTTTAAACCCTGACCCCACCCTCCAGCCCCGCCACATCTCCTTTCGAGATTCTCCCCTGAGGGGAGACATAGAGTTAAAGAATTAAACAAGTACAGAAGAAATGGCCCTTTGGCCCATTGAGTCCGTACTATCAAAATTTCAACTCTAGGTCCCACTCTAGGTCCATTGTCTTCAATGTTATGACAGTGCAAGTGCTTATCCAATTTTTTTTTAAAGTGGTGATGTTTCCTTCCCAGAACTGATCCCTGTGGGACATCACTGCAAACAGAGCTCCACTCACACACACAGTCCTTGACCACCTTCTGCCTCCTGTCACTAACCCCACTCTGGATCCAACTTGCCCAGTCACACAGGATCCCATTGGGGTTTTACCTTCTTTATTCAGTTCCTGCGTGTGGGATCTTGTTAAAGGCCTTGCTGACATCCATATAAACTACATCAACCCTCACCTACACACTTGCCCACCTCCTCAAAAAAACTCAATCCAGTTTGTTAGGTAGGCTGTCCCTCTGACAAAGCCATGCTGACTTTCCCCGATCAAACCTTGTCTCTCCGAGTGGAGATTAATTTTCTCCTTCAGAAATTTCTCCAATAATTTCTCTATCACTGATCTGAGACTCACTGATCTGATACTCACTGATCTGAGACTCACTG
>NC_063379.1:145756-145934 GCF_021869965.1 Rhincodon typus | reverse complement strand
TGATCTGATACTCAGTGATCTGAGGCTCACTGATTTGTTACTCACTGATCTGATACTCAGTGATCTGTTACTCACTGATCTGATACTCAGTGATCTGAGGCTCACTGATCTAAGGCTCACTGATCTGATATTCACTGATCCGAGACTCATTGATCCGATACTCACTGATCCGAGACTC
>NC_063379.1:143210-145746 GCF_021869965.1 Rhincodon typus | reverse complement strand
GAGACTCATTGATCTGATACTCACTGATCTGAGACTCATTGATCTGAGACTCACTGATCTATCTCTACCTCCTTCTTGTAAGCAGAACCACATTAGACGTCCTCCAGCTCTCTGGCACCTCCTTGTGGCCAGAGATGGTTTATAAATTAGGGTCAGTGTCCCTGTAATTTCCATCTTCTCTTCCCACAGCAGCCTGCGTTATAACTCACCTGGAGCTGGGGAGTTGTCCACTTTTAAAACCTCCATTCCCACATGCTTCTCATATCGATCTGCTGAAAAACTTCACAGTACCCCTTCTCAAACTCTGTACCTATATCCTCCTTCTCCAGACAGATGTAAAGGTTTTGATTAACACTTTACCGATATCGTCTGGCTCCAATATGTGAGGAAAACTCCTTCCCACATCCACCCGGTCAAGACCCTTCAGGACCTTATCTGGTTCAGTTCAGTCCCCTCGGATTGTACTAAACTCCCGAGGATACAGACCCAGCCCTTTCCTCATCAGGCAATCCGCTCATTCCAGGGATGAGCCCAGTAAACCTTCTCTGAGCTGCTTCCCAACACATTCCCCTCCCTCTGTCAGTACAGTGCCCACACAGTCCCTGTACACAGTATACCAGCTACAGACTCACCATTGTCCTGTCTAACTAACACCCTAACTCCCGGATTCAATCCCCCCTCGCAATAAACCATCAGATCCCATCCCCTTTCCTGAGTACTTGCTGTACCTGTTCCTTCACCAGACCATTGAGTCTGTTTCACCATTAAATGGGATATTAGCCAATGTCCCCTCTACCTGGTGCTTTGGCTGTGAGATCCTTCAAGACCATATGTGCCTAATGGTGACTTCAGGAACGAGAATTCAATCCCATAACACCGATCACCACGTGTGGAACAT
The DNA here is from genome assembly GCF_021869965.1 of Rhincodon typus. Taxonomy (NCBI): domain Eukaryota; kingdom Metazoa; phylum Chordata; class Chondrichthyes; order Orectolobiformes; family Rhincodontidae; genus Rhincodon; species Rhincodon typus. The sequence continues at coordinate 144,848 of NC_063379.1, read as the reverse complement.
GGGAATTTCTGTACCAGCAACTTAACGGGAATGTGGGATCATGGCTGATCTGACTGTCCTCAACTCCACCTTCCTGCCTTTTCCCCATAAACCCCAATTCCCTTCCTGATTAAAAGTCTGTTCTCCCTCAGCCTTGAATGACCCAGTCTCAACAGCCCTCTGCAGTAGAGAGTGGATGTTTCCCATTGTGGGCAAAACTAGAATGAGGAGTCTTAGTTTTAGGATAAGTGCTGACAGATCCCAGACAGAGATGAGGAGAAACCATTAGTCTCAAAGGGTCACGAATCTGTGGAATTCACTCCTCCATAGAGTGGTAGATGTCAGGGCACTGAATAAAACCAAGGAGGAGACAGATATTTTTAATGAGTGTTGTATTAAAGGGTAATGGGGAGTGGGATGGACAGTGAAGTTTAAGCATGGATGAGATTTGCCATAATCATATCAAATAACAAGCTTGAGCAGCTGAACTGTTTACTCCTGCTCCTGGCTCTTATGTTCTTAATATAAATATTTGTGAAAAGCACAGCAAATCTCTGTGACAGATTTATATTGTGTTGCAGGCGCAATACTTGGAAAGATGATTTAATGAATGACCAGATAATACTTGAGGTGAGGACTGAGAAATTATGAGACTTCCTTCCATTCAAGGATTTGACTTTGGAACAGACAATCCAATTCTCTGCACTGGCAGAAATTGGTACCCGGAATAAATACTACAGTGAGGAAACATCGTGGATTTTCTGAAGTGGTCATGTGAGTGAAGCCCCTAAATCATAGATTCCTTACAGTGTGGAAGGAGGCCATTTGGCCCATCAAGTCCACATTGATGTTCCCAGCCAGACCCACTTCCCGACTCTCTAACTCCATATTTCCTATGACAAATCCTGATCACCTGCACATCTTTGGACTATGGGAGGAAACTAGAGCACACAGGTACAGAGAGAGAGTGGAAAACCCAGAGACAGTCGCCTGAGGCTGGAATCAAAGCCAGGTCCCTGGCACTGTGAGGCAGCAGTGCTAACCACTGAGCCACCGTGCCAGCACACTTTGCAAAGCTGTGCATTTCATTATAGCTAATACTTTTACACAGCGAATCATTGTGGCAGAGCACTACTGGGGAGCTAAGACTGGACAGGTGTTCCTTCATCCATGCCAATTCCTGTACAAACTCATGAAGAGAGGCAACTTCCATCATGAAATTTGCAGGCAAATATTTTTCTGCAAGTTCGGTTGGAATAAGAGCAAAGGATTTTTCCAGCTAGACCAAAGATGTGACTTGGCAATCCAGCCAAGCTGAGCATGAAGTGAATGGATCTTTGCTAGTTGCCTGGCTATAAGCCCCCCCAAAAAAATGGATCCTGGACATTTCTAGGATCCAATGTATTGATTTCTGTAAATGTATAGCAGATCCCATTCAGAAAGGGAAGTGAGGTGTTTCTTTGTCGGCCGGGAAGGGGTACAGCTGGGAGGTGGACCTGAGCTGACCAGTCGTTGCTGTCTGGAATGTGTGGAGAATATTAACATTTTGCTGACTCTGGGCAATGCCACTCTCTGAGGAGCTGAGTACTGAGATATTTCAGGTCAGATCTGCTGCCACATGCAGTTTCTGTGTGAATGGCTAATCCCCAGGGGGCAGGG
>NC_063379.1:137603-138210 GCF_021869965.1 Rhincodon typus | reverse complement strand
CCCTCACCCTGACTACCTCACCCTCACTCCCTCACCCTCCTCACCCTAACCTTCACCCTCACCCTCATCCTCACCCTCACCTTCACCCTCGCCCTCCTCACCCTCACCCTGACTACCTCACCCTCACTCCCTCACCCTCCTCACCCTCACCATCACCCTCACCCTCATCCTCACCCTCACCTTCACTCTCCTCTCTACCCTCACCCTCACCCTCATCCTCACCCTCATCCTCCTCACCCACGACATCCTCACCCTCACCCTCACCATCCTCACCCTCACTCTCCTCTTTACCCTCACCCTCATCCTCCTCACCCTCAACATCCTCACCATCACCCTCACACTCACTCTCATCTCTACCCTCACCCTCATCTTCCTCACTCTCATCCTCCTCACCCTCACACTCCTCACTGTCTTCACCCTCATTCTCTTCACCCTCATCTTACTCACTCTTCTCACTCTCACTCTGCTCTCTGATCCCAAACATTCCTCACTCTCCTCATCCTCACACTAGTTCTGGTCGCTCACCCTCCTCACCCTCAATCTGCTCTCTGATCCCTCATCTTCCTCACTCTCCTCACCCTCACCCTGCTCTCTGATCCCTCACCTT
>NC_063379.1:116613-137593 GCF_021869965.1 Rhincodon typus | reverse complement strand
CTCACCCTGCTCTCTGATCCCTCACCTTCCTCAATCTTGTCATCCTTGCCCTGCTCTCTGATCCCTCACTCTCCTCACCCTCTCCCTGCTCTCTGGTCCCTCACTACTGAGTTCCCACCCCCATATTCCGTTCGGGTAGCCAGTGCTGATCTGGTGTGTTGACCTCAGGTTTCGCCCTCCCACTGGAAGCATGATGGCAGAGACAGAGAGCACGATCGATGCGAAAACAGCTCAAGCCAAGACCATCCCAGTGGAGATGGTGGAATACAAGGTGAGCTTACAGTCAATCCAACTTAATGCGGCCGCTTGATATAAACCTCCTGGTTCCTCCCAGATCGAGAATCTTTCCCAGCTATGGGGTTAGATACAGAGTAAAGTTCCCTCTGCACTGTCCCCCCATCAAACACATCCAGGGACAGGGACAGCACGGGCTTAGATACAGAGTAAAGCTCCCTCTACACTGTCCCCCATCAAACACTCCCAGGACATGGGCAGCACGGGGTTAGTTACAGAGTAACTATTTACTGTATAGTTTTATGTCAATGATCCTGCCTCTCACATGAATGTGTACCGAGGTGAGGGATGTTTTATATTGTACTGTCAGTCCTGCATGTTGACTCTCTGCCTTTGTAGGGTTGGGGTTTTTCTGAGGCAAGAGGGTTTTCTTGTACCTGATTCCAGTCTCGTCACTGCTGTCTCAGCCTCAGTTCATCCTCGTCTCAATTTGAACCCAAATCAGCTTGAGTGGATATTAGAGCTGACACGTTGCCATTCAGCCCCTTCCCCAGCCTGTTACACAGGGGAACAGCAGGAGGCCATTCAGCCCCTTTCTCAAGTCTGTTACATGCAGAACAGCATGAGGCCATTCAGTCCCCTCCTTGAGCCTGTTACACAGGAATAGGATTATGAATCAGTTCCCCATGCCTCAGCAAGACAGTGGCTTGGATTGTATCTTGCTGTGTAATCTCCACAATCATCTCCTTTTCTTCCTCAGATGAAGATCTTCGAACAGGAGAATTTCCAAGGCCGGTGTGTGGAGGTGACCGGAGAGTGTATGAACGTCTGTGACATGGGCTTCGAGAGGGTTGGCTCAATGCGAGTGGATTGTGGACCGTAAGGCACCCCATTCTCAGGCATTGGGAGTGGTGGTGGTGGGGGAGGTGTGAGGGGTTGGGGTTAGGGAGTGGGTGAGGAAGAGATCTGTGAGTGACATGGGATGGGGATGGACGTAAAACATGAAAGAAATAAAACATTCACAGCTCACATCAGCACACAAATGATGCCACACAGCACCGTCACCAATAAATGACAATCTAACCACCTTCCCTTTACATTCAATGGTGTTACCATCACTGAATCCCCCACTATCAACATCCCGGGGGTTACCATTGACCAGAAACTCACCTGGACCCATCACATAAACACAGCGGCTACAAGAGCAGGTCAGAGGCTGGGAATCCTGCAACGAGTAACTCCCGTCCTGTCTCCCCACCAAAGCTTGTCCCACCATCTACAAGGCACAAGGCAGGAGGGTGATGGGATACTCCCCACTTGCCCCTGGATGGGGGCAGCTCCAACAACACTCAAGAAGCTCGACACCATCCAGGACAAAGCAGCCCCCGCTCGACTGGAACCACATCCACAAACATCCCACTCCCTCCCCCCACTGACGCTCAGTCGCAGCAGTGTGTACCATCTACAAGATGCTCTGCAGAAATTTACCAAAGATCCTCAGGCAGCACCTTCCAAACCCACGACCCACTTCCATCCAGAAGGACAAGGGCAGCAGATACATGGGAACACCACCCCCTGCAAGTTCCCCTCCGAGCCACTCCCCATCCTGACTTGGAAATGTATCCCCGTTCCTTCAGTGTCACTGGGTCAGAATCCCTGGAATTCTCTCCCTAAGGGACATTGTGGGTCAACCCACAGCACATGGACTGCAGAGATTCAAAAAGGCCGCTCACCCCCACCTTCTCAAGGGGGCAAAATGGCATGGAGAATAAAAGTATTGGCCCATGTCGCAAAAGTGAGTGAAGGATATTGGAACTGCTCCTTGCTTCTTATCACTTTACCTGAATAACTGGCGGGACCTCTTTAGTCACTGCCTGCACCTTTGAAAAAGGCCCATTTATTCCCACTCTCTGGCTCCTGTCTGTCAGCTCATTCCCAATCCATACATTCCTAGAGTGGCAGTAGCTATTACGAGGGGGCATAGTTTTAAAGTTAGTGGAGGTAGATATAGGGGAGACATCAGAGGTAGGTTCTTTACTCAGAGAGTGATCGGGGCATGGAATGCATTGCCGGAGAGGGTAGTGGAGTTGGCCTCATTAGGGGCATTTAAGCGGCTATTAGGTAGGCATATGGATGATAGTATAAGGTAGGGGTGGAGGTTAGATAGACCTTAGGTTTAGGGTAAAAGTTCAGCACAACATCGTGGGCCGAAGGGCCTGTACTGTGCTGTACAGTTCTACTGTCTATGTTCTATTCCCCCCAATCCCATGTGCTTTAACATTTCCATGTAATGTCTTATGAGGGACGTTGTCATAAACTTTTTGAAAATCCAAATTCCCTCCATCCACTGGTTCCCCCTTATCTATTCCAGTAGGTACATTCCCCCCAAACAAACACCAGACATTCATTAAGTGTGGTCTGCCTTTCAGAAACCCAGGCTGTCTTTGGCCAATCCTGCATATGCTTTCCAATAATTTCCCTGTTATTGATGTTAAACTAATTGCTCTGTAATTATCTGTTTTATTTCCTCTTCCTTTTTAAACCTTGGGGTTACATTTGCTACCCTTCAATCTGAAGGGTCTGCTCCAGTCTCCATTGCATCTTGGAACATGAAACTGATGTACCCCATACTTCCAGGGCCACTCCCCTGAGTACTCTAGGCTGTAGGTTATCAGGCCCTGGAGATTTATCAGCCTTTAACTCATTCATCTCCCCAGCAGCATTTTCTGACCAATTCTAATTTTCCTTCAATTTCACCATGTCACTTGGTCCCCTCACATTTCTGGGAACTCATTTGTAGCCTGTTTTGTGAAAACAGAACCAAAATCTGTGTTCAATTCTTCTGTCTTTTCTTTGTTCCCCTTTGTAATTTCTCTGGCATTTGACTGTAAGGCTGAAATAACTCCAAGAGGTTGGTATCCTGTCACCAAGTCCCCTTTTATTTATATATGGACAGTTCTTGACACTGATCCAGGTCCCTCAGAGCCAGATCTCAGAGTGAACCGGACTTCTGACACTCTTATTTCAACCTGTCAGCCAGGACTTCCTGATTGGACCAGGTTAACATCCCCAATCAGGAAAATCATATCGTCTGAGGTTCACCTGGCTGATGCCATTGCAATCATGACAAGCCTCCCCCTCGGAGTCTGAGGGTATGGGCTGGTTCCTTATTTTGTAGCTCGTCACTGGGTGTTTTAATGCTGCATCAGTTTCCTCTGACACGAGCAGTGTGTAATGTATATTAGCTTGCTTCTTGTGCCTGCAGACTCGCATTCTCTTCTTCAGGAGGAAAAGGCGTTGAGGTGGAAACATCCGCAGTGTCCATCTGAGCTTCCAAGATCTCTTTGATGCTTGATGGAGACGGAGAACACATGGGTTCTGCCAGCTTTCTGACTGTTCCCAGGTGCCGGGCATGTTTTCCTCTCACCCCGTTTGCAGCTTTCATGCGGTCCATGGGCTTGCTCAGGACCACCCCAACTGACCAAGGTTTCTTACCCGTGTGGGGCCATTCCCACGGTTCATTCACAAAACTGAACTAAACTGTCTCAATTGGGCGACTCTTGTATCCGCCATTGACATTCCTGAAGCCATTTCACCGTCGCCCCCCCCCCCCCCCCCACCCCCAACAGCCAGGAAAATCAGATTTAACCTGGTGCAAAGTCTTCTCACCATTGACAACTCTGCTTAAACTATCTCCATAGCTTCATGAGGGGTGGTTCTATAATCAAATAGGAACTGCAACATTTTGGTACCTATTGAAGCTTTAGGCTGTTACTTTAAACCTGCCCTTAAAGTTTGGACTGCTCTTTCTTAGAATAATGGTCCACCGCTGAAATTAACCTGAAGCTATTGGCAACACAGACTTGTCCTCTTTAAGTAGACCTAACAAGGGTTTGTGGTTGGTTATTATGACAAATTTATGTCTGTAAAGGTATTGGTTCAACTTCCTGACTCCAAATATGGCTCCAAATCTTCCTTCTCCATCTGGGCGTATTTACACTCTGCCTTAGCAAATGTCCTGGGCGTTCCTCTCCATTGGGTCACCTTTGTACTATTACTGCTCTGATGTTGTATGTGGAGGCCTCGCATGTCAATGCCAGATCTTGCTTGGGTGCACAGCGTGCAACTTTTTAGAGGACGATAGATGTTTCTCCACTTCCCTAAAGGCTATGGCTTGGTGACAACCATTTCAGAGGCTGACCATTTTTTAGGAGTTGATGCATGAAGTTTCCAAAATAAATCACCAGCCCAAAGTAAAATCTAAGCTTTGACACAGACATGGGAACCGGGCCACCTTTGATCACCCTCACTTATCTTCCACAGGGAGTAACCCAGTCTTGTCCAGTTGGCCTTCGATTAGTATGCTAGTAGGTTAGGTTGATTGGCCTTGCTAAATTCCCCATAGTGTCCAGTGATGTGAAGGCTAAGTGGAATAGTGATGGGAAATTTAGGGATACAGGGGGAGGGTAAGGGAGTGGGTCTGGGTGGGATGCTTTTGGGTGGGGATTGTAGGGATGCTATGTAGGTACTTTTGTATGATTACATCATGAATCCCACATACCGAACGGTCTCTCAGCATTCATTGATGGTTAAATCAAAGTCACATGCCTCTGCCAGTCTTCTTAACCTCTTCAATTATCCCAATACAGATTTGCCTGCTTCCAGAATAGCTGATTCAGAATGAGGGATGGAAATATTCATTAACTAAATCTGCCAACTCTTTAAAGGTTTTAATATCTGGTGTCTCAAGGAATGAGAGGCTCCTAATAACCAAAAAAAGCTGTAGGTCCACAAGCTATCAGGAGAATTACTTGCTGCTTTTCATCTGCCCCAATGTCTCAGTCTTTGCTGGCAGGATCAAACAAGTCAAACTTCTCAAATAAAGGCATGATGCCAGAAATGCTTACCCTAACTCAAAGACAACTGTTGTGAGCAAGTTTCCTCAGGAGCGTGCTTTTCTCTCATCAGCACTGAAATAACTCCAAAGAGACTGATATCCAGTCTCCAAGTCACCCTTTACTTACACGTGCAGAGTCCTTGACACTGATCCAGCTCCCTCAGAGCCAGCTCTCAGAGTGAACAGGATAGCATCCTTATTTTTATCTGTCAGCCAGTGTTCCCTGATTGGACCAGGTTAACAGCCCCAGTCAGGGAACTCATACTCTATATAAACACTGAAAGTGCTGCAGATGCTGTAAATCAGAAATAAAAACCGAAATTGCTGGAAAATCTCAGCAGGTCTGGCAACACCTATGGAGGGAAATCAGAGTTAGCATTTTGGCTCAAGTAACCCTTCCTCAGAACTTATATTCTATCAGGTCTACCTGGCTGACCTTGTTACAAACACTACAAAGGCAACTACATTTATCTTCACTAACCTTTATGTCTTCATAACTTGTGAAAACTTTGATAGTAGTATTTATAATCTCTGCGATTTTACTCTCATACTTTATATTCCCCACTTCTGATCAAACATTTTGCCTCTTTTGCTGAATTCTAAAATGCTCCTAGTCCTCAGCCTTGCTGATTTCACTGGCAACTTTATATCCCTCCTTTTTAGATCCAATACTATTCTATTTCTTTTGTAAGTAATGGTTGAGCCATTTCTCTGCTTCCATTTTTGCACCAGAAATGATGGAATAATTGTTGTAATCATGTGCATGTTATTTAATGGTAATCCATCCTTGCCAATTTGCACCTTATACTCTCATAGTTCCTTTTATTTAGATTCCACATTCTAGTTTTGGATTTCACGCTCCATCTTAAGGCAGAATTCTACCAATTTATGGTCACTTTTCCTAAAGAGGCCCTGCACAACAAGATTGTTAATTAACCCTTTCTCATTGTCCAGTACACAGTCTGGTAAAGTCTGTTGTCTTGCTGGTTCCTCAAGGTGTTGGGCTAAAATACCCAGCACGTGCAAACTGCAAGAAATATTCTCCACAATCCCAGTGTTAGTTAGGTTTGTCCAATCTAATTCTAAATTAAAGTGACCCAGGACTACTGTTGTACCCTTATTCCATGCCTCTATGATTTCTTGTTTAATACTTTCACTTACGGCTTCACTACTAATTCAGGTTGATAAATCACTCCCAGCAATGTTTTCTGCCCCTTGGTATTTCTAATTTCCACATTATGATTTTTGAGTGATATCCTTCCTCACTATTAATCTAATCCTTTACTGTCAATAATACACCAATTCCTTTTCCTTTCTGTCTGAACTTCCTGAAAAATGAAAACCCCTGGATTCAGTTCCCACCCTTGGTCACCTTGCAGCCATGTCTCTATAATCATAGCAAGATTCTATCTGTGTATCTCGAATTACAATGTAGATTCTTTGTCCTTATTGTGAATTTATTCCCTCCTAACAGTTGGGTCGTATATGACAAATGCAATTTCTCTGGTGAGATGTTTGTCCTAGAGAAGGGTGAATTTCCCCGATGGGACTCCTGGTCGAACAGCTATCGGAATGAGTACATCATGTCATTCAGGCCTGTCTGTATGGTATGTCCCTGCTCATCTTCTTTCATTTGGCATCTGTACTTCTCTTAGGTCGTGCTCAGTTTTCCTTCTGTCATTCCATTCTGCCTGTATATTCCTAAATAACAAACAGTCTACCTCCTTCCTGGTCCTCTGGGAGCAGCTCGTGTGATTGTTATTTCCTGGGTTCTCTGAGGGTGAGGAATTTACAATGGAATAGAATTCATTGCTTTTAGCTCCTTGTGCTGGTTTCAGATGTGGTGTTGTGACCCACCAGGGCTGCCGTTACGGACTGGACACATTCTGTTAATGAGTGGAACCGTTCATGTCTGTCTCAGTCTCCAACATATTCCACAACCCAGCCTCGACAGCCCTCTGTGGTAAAGAATTCCACAGATTCACCCTCCTTTGAGGGAAGAAATTCCTCCTCATCTCTGTCTTCAATGGGTGACCTCTTATTCTGAGACTATACTCTTTAGGTCCAGACTCTCCCACAAAGGGAAATAACCTCTCCACATCCACCCTGTCATGTCCCTAAAGAAACTTGCACGTTTCAGTAAAGTCACCTCTCATTCTTCTAAACTCCAACCAATTCTAATTAAAGACAATCTATCCATCCCCGGGATCAGCCAAGTGAAACTTCCCTGAACTGCCTCCAATACCAGTCTGTCTTTCCTTTAATCAGGTACCCCAAAACTGTTCAGAGATTTCCAGCTGTGGTCTGACTAGTTTCTTAACACAGCTTTAATAGAAGCTTTGCACTTTTATACTCTCTCTTTGAAATAAAGACCAACATTCCCTTTTCTTTCTCTACTGCAGATTGAAGATTGTTTTATGTGCTTCATAGATAAGGAAATTCCAAAATCCTGTTACATAGCTTTCTGCAGCCTTTCCCCATTTTAATAATATTCACTTCCTCTATTCTTCCTGCCAAAGTCCATCACCCCACAGTTCCCCACATTATTTTCCATCTGCCAAGCTTCTACCAACATAACCTGTCTAAACCCTCTGTGACATCCTCACCACTTGCCTTCCCACCTATTTTTTGTGTCATCTGCAAACTTGGCGATTGTGCATTCACTTCTCTCATCCATTTCATGAATATATATTGTTAATAATTATGGCCCCAGCACCGAATCCTAGTTCCAGGTTGACATCATAAACATTCTCCCCTTTTCTGAACTCAATGTCTTCATTTCGTTAGCGAATTATTTGTTAATGTTAATAATCTCCCTAAACTCTATAACCCTGCCTAACATTTGAAACTCTCCCAGCCCCTACACCCCTCCCTATCTCTGTCACATCTACACCCCTCCCTACCTACACCCCTGCGTATCTCTGTAACCACTACCAGCTCCTACACCTCTCGCTATTTCTGTAACCTCCACCAGCCCATACACCCCTCCTATCTCGGTAGCCTCTCCAGGTCTATCTCAGTAACCTCCACCAACCTCTACCTTCCTACCTCCTTCCTACCTCTGTCACATTCTCCAGGCCCTACGTCCCCTCCCTGTCTCTGTAACCTCCTCCAGCCCCTACATCCCTCTCTATCTCTGTCACATCCTCCAGCTCCAATTCCCCTCCCTACCTCTGTAACCAGCCTTGGGAGGAAACTGGATGGACAGTGATTGACTCACTGGGTGGACAGTGTATCACACACTGGATAGGCAGTGAGTCCCACATACTGATTATTTACCCCAAGAGTTGAGATTTTTAATAAGGATGAACACTGATGAACGTTGTATGTTTTCTTTCCTCTCAGGATCCCCGGCAGCACAAGATCTGTCTGTTTGAAATGGCAGGATTCCAGGGTCGGAAGATGGAAATCCTGGATGATGATGTTCCGAGTCTGTCTTCCTATGGATTCACCGATCGAGTGGGCAGCATTACTGTGAGCTGTGGCACGTGAGTATTAAAGAATCTACCTTGAATGAAAGGAAACTGCTGCTGAGTTTCCAAAACAGGGGCAATGAGCTAATACACCCAAACAGGTACAGACAGTGATGGGGTTGGTTAGCGACAAGCTGCACAAGTTTTTTTCTGTCACTTTGTACCTTTCCCATATCTCAGTCTCTCCCCTGCCCCTCAGTGAATTTCCAAATCCAGACAATACTTTATCTTCCATTCTCTGAGTTGGAAGACAATCTCTCACAGTTGCAAATCTGTTACATAAATTGGGCGACCATTCAGCCTAACCTGTCAGTGCTGTCCCTTTGAAGGAACAGTTCAGCTCTTGCTCCTTCCCTGCCTTCTCCCGGTATCCCTGCACATTCTTCTGATCCAGACAATGGCCCAGTTCCCTGCCAAAAGCCTCACTGATCAGCGTATGCCACACTTTCAGACCAGGGGTACCAGAACCGAACCATACACCTGTTTGAGAAACAAAACTCCACTTATCGTTGTCAATTCTTCTGTTAATCACCTCAAATCTCTACCCTCCTCTTCCTCGTTGTTTCGCCAATGGGAACAGCTTCCACCCCCATGATTTTGAAAACCTCTACCAGATCTCCCTCTCAGCATTCTTCTCTCCAAGGAGAACAATCCTGAAATTCTTTAATCTCTCCTTATCACTGAAGTTCTTAATTCCTGGGACCAACCTCATGAATCATAGGGTTAATGAACAGGAGGTCATTCTGCCCCTCTATCCTGCCTAGTAATTCATTAAAATTGTAGCTAATCTGAGTTTAACCTCAACTCTACATTCTTGCATATTGTGGATAAACTTTTATCAACTTGGTCTTCAGGAATATCTGCTTTTGCTTTCAAAATATTTAAGCATTCTGCATCCACTGCCCTTTGAGGAGGGGAATTTCAAAGACTCACAACTTTCTGAGAGAAAATAAAAACATCCCCATCTCTGTTTTAATGAGAGCTCCTTACTTTCAAATAGTGACTCCCCGGTTCGAGATTCTACACCAAGAGGAAATTTCCTTTCCACATCCACACAATCCAGTCCCCTCAGGACCTACTCTGGTTTGGTTCAGTCCCCTCAGATTGTACTAAACTCCTGAGGATACAGGGCCAGCCTTTCCTCATCAGGCAATCCGCTCATTCCAGCAATGAGTCCAGTGAACATTCTTTGAGCTGCTTCCAAACACATTCCACTCCCTCTGTCAGTACAGTGCCCACACAGTCCCTGTACACAGTATACCAGCTGCAGACTCACCATTGTCCTGTGTAACTAACACCCTAACTCCCGGATTCAATCCCCCCTTGCAATAAACCATCAGATCCCATCAGCTTCCTTGAGTACTTGCTGTACCCGCACACTAACCTTCTGTGATTCATGCACTCAGACACCCAAATCCCACTGCAGCTCAGAGCTCTCCACCCTCTTCCCATTTATATCATCTGTTCATTTTTTATTCTTTCAACCAAAATAGAAAAGTTCCCATTTAATCAAATTGTACCCCATTTCCCGAATCTTTTCTCACTTACCGAACTATCTACATTCTTTTGATAACTCACTTTCCTCCTGAGCTTTGGGTCATTGGTAAGTTTAGCTTCTGTACCTTCGACCCTTCATCCAAACTATTTCTGTAAATTTTAAAGAGTTAAGGCCCCAATATGAGCCACGTGGGATGCCACTCGTGTCATCCTGCCAGCCTGGAAAATGTCCCACTCTCTGCTTCCTGTTCACCAGCTAATCTTCAATCCACATCAATATGTTACCCCCACACCACAACCTTTTAGTTGTTGCAACAATGTTAATGTGGAACATTTACAAATGCCCTCTGGAAATCCAAGCACTGTACTGGTACCTTTACCTACAGCATGTGTTAGCTCCTCAGAGAACTCGGATAACTTGGTTGAAAATAATTTTCCTTTGACAATACCAGGTTCACTCTGCCCAATTACATGAAATTTTTCAAAGTGCTTTATTAAGAAGGTCTTTCACAAAGCCTGACACTTAAGTTGTTTGAGATGTCATGGGTTCAATGGGGAGTGCTGGAGAGAACTCCAGGAGCAACACCAGGCAGCACCTGAAGATGAGGTGTTAGGCTGGTGAAGCTACCAATCAGGACTACTCACATGCCAAGCTAAGTAAGCAGCAAGTGAGCTAAGTGATTCCACAACCAACGAATCTGCAGTCCTGCTACATCCAGCAGTGAATGGTGATGGACAATTAAATATCTCACCGGAGAAAGTGGCTCCACAAATACTGTCATCCTCAATGATGGAAGAGCCCAGCACATCAGTAACCAATAAGGCTCTTTCCTCACTCTCCCTCACACCTCTGTCATACCTCCCTGACCACTGCCTCATTCCTTCCTCACAGCTCCCACACTCCTCCCATGCACTTCCCTTACACTTACCTCAACATTCCTCACCCCTCTCTCACCCCTCCCTTGTAAATCCCTTGTATCTCCCTCTCACCTCCCTCAGTCCTCCGTCACATCTCTCTCACCATCTCTTCCTCTTTCCCTCGCCTTTGTACTCGCTTTCTGTCTTTTCACTCCCACTCTCTCTCTCACTCACTTTGTCTTTCTCACTTTTTCTCACTTCCCCATCTCTCTCTCTCATACACTCTCTGCCACTCTCATTCTCTCTCACACTCTCTCTCAATCTCACACACTTACACCGTCTCTCTCTCTCCGTCACACTCACTGTCACTCTCTGACTCACACACTCTTTCTTGCTCTGCCATGCACCCACACAGTCTGTCACTCTCTCTCACTTTCTCTCACACACATTCTCTCTTGCTCTCTCTCATATACCCTCGCTTTCTCACCCTCTGTCTTTCTCTCTTTCTCTCTCTCAATCTATCTCATGCGTGCACTCTTTCTCTTTGTTTCTCAGTCTATCTCTTTCTCTTGCTTCCATTCTCTCTCACTCCCTCTCACTCTCTCTCATGCACTCACACAGTCTCTGTCACCCTCATTCTCTCTCACCCACTCTCCCTCCCTTTCTCTCACTCTCACTCTCTTTCTCACACACACGCACTCTCTCTCACTCTCATACACTCACACACTCTGTCACTCTCACTCCATTTCTCACAGTCTCACTCACTCTCATTCTCTTCCACTCTCCCTCACACTCTGTCTCACTCTTTCTGTTCTCTCACTCACACACACACTGTCTCACACAGACAATCTCACACACACACACACACTCTCATACGCTCACTCTCTCTCGCTTTCCACCCTATAGGTGGGTAGGTTATGAATACCCTGGTTACCGTGGATGCCAGTTTCTTCTGGAGAAAGGCGAGTACCGACACTGGAATCAATGGGGGGCCCATAAGCCTCGGATCCAGTCTGTGAGGCGAATCAGAGACCAGCATTGGCACACCCAAGGATGTTTCACCATCACCAACTAGTGGGTGCAAGATTTGGGGCTTGACTGACTCGGGGCATGGTAATGTGGCACTCATCAGAAAGGAGCAATGCAGGTAGAGTGGATTGGGATAGAGGGTTACTGGGAGTAAATGGGGTACAATACAATGGCATTGGGGAATACGGGAGGGGAAATGGATAAAGTCCTGGAGTGCAGACCGGGTCTAGGGGTGGGGATGCAGTTAAGGTGTGTGTATAGGGTCTGGGACTGGGAGAAACAGGTCCATGGAGGTAGTCGGGGTTGAAGTGTGAACAATGTCTGGGAGTGGAAAGCAGTGTTAAAGGGTCGGGACATGTCCTGGGGGACATGGGTACAGCATCTGGTGGTGGGGTAGGGTCTGGGCGTGAAGATGAAGAAGGGGGAAGTGTTAGGGGTGGAGCAGGTTGTCTGGGTGGGGACAGGATCTGGAGGCATAGAGACAGAGTCGGGGCACTGGGTAGAGGTTCTATGGGTTGGGGACAGGTTTTGGGGGTGACAGTAACCTCAGGGTCACTAAAAGGGAGTGGTTTCATATTCTATGCCTTGGGATGATCTGTGGGGGGTTGGTGGAGGAGACAAAGTCAGGATGCATAATCCTTGATCGGGGAGGGGGAAGGTGCAGGCTGGTGTAAAATGAAAGGACATTTCCCTTTCTGAAGCTTATTAAGAGTGAACAAATCTCCACTGGCACAATGTTCTGGAATCATCTCCCTGCTGTTAACCGCATGGCTGCTTGAAGTGTGAGCTGTTGTTTTATTCTGAAATAAAGACTGCATTTAAACACAACAGCAAAGTCACTGAATGAGGGTCTGATTTTTCTCTCTGTGTTTCCCTGGTCGGCGACCATTCCCTGACTGTTGGGAAAGCTCAGGGACATGTTCCAGTGTGGAAGAGGCTTCAAACCAGGAGAACATCTCCCTGCGAACAGCCAACACTGGGAATGTAGGATACTCAAATCTTCAAGTCACACAGACCCTGCTTAATCCCAGTGCTGTAACTACCTCCTCTTCTCTCTCTCTTTTACTTCTTTTCTCTCACCACCTTTCTGTCTCTGTCTCTCTCTCTCTCTCTTCCTCTCACACACACCATTCCTATGTCTCTACCTTCACACTCTGTTATTCTCTCACAAACTCTTTCTTTCTCTTTCTCACTCCATTTCTCTCTCCCTCTCTCTGTCTCACTCCAGTTCTCTCTCCCACTCTCTGTCTCATTCCAGTTCTCTCTGGCAGTCCATTTCAATCTCTCTACTTCCATTACCTTCACTCCTGCACTCTATTTCTTTCTCTCTCTTTGGCTCTTCAGTTCTTTCTTCCTCAGTCCATTTCTTTTTCTTTCACTCCACTTCCATTTCTCTCACTCCACCTCTCTCTCACTCTCTTTTTTTTCTCGCATTCTACCTCTCTTTGTCTCACTTCTCCCTCACTCCAGAATAGGAGAAGACTATTCAGCTCTTCTTGTCTGCTCTGCCATTCAATATGATCATGGCTGATCATCCAACACAGTTCCCTGTTGCTGCTTTCTCCCCTGTATCTTTTGATCCCTTTAGCCATGAGAACTATATCTAACTCCTTCATAACATTCAGCATTTTACCCTCAACCACCTTCTGTGGCAGAAAATTCCACAGGCTCCTCACTGTCTGGGTGAAGACATTTCTCCTTATTTCAGTCCTAAAAGGCCTACCCCGTATCGATGGACTGTGATCCCTAGTTCTGGAATCCCCCATCATTGGGAACATCCTTCCTTCATTTATCCTGTCTCATCCTGTTAGTATTTTATAGGTTTCTATGAGATCCCCCCTTATTCTTGTAAACTGGAGTGAATACAATCCTCAGAGACACAGCCTGTCTTCATATGCCAGTCGTGCTATCCCAGGATTCAGTCTGGAAAACCTTCACTGCACTCAATCTATAGCAAGAACATCCTTCCACAGATAAGGAGACCAAAACTGTGCACAATATTCCAGCGATAACAAGGTGTAGAGCTGGATGAACACAGCAGGCCAAGCAGCATCAGAGGAGCAGGAAAGCTGATGTTTCGGGCCTAGACCCTTCTTCAGAAAATTTTTTAATGTAACAGAGGAAGAGGTGGGGTTTAGGGCCAGTCTAGCTACGGAAGAGGGATTGTTCCACGTAACCTACAAAGAGGCAGGCATAGCTTGGGCCCATGCGGGTACCCATGGCCACCCCCTTTGTCTGTAGGAAGTGGGAGGAATTGAAAGAGAAGTTGTTGAGGGTGAGGACGAGTTCGGCTAAGCGGATGAGGGTGTCAGTGGAGGAGGACTGGTTGGGCCTGTGGGATAGGAAGAAGCGGAGGGCCTTTAGGCCATCTGCATGGGGAATGCAGGTGTATAGGGACTGGACGTCCATGGTAAAGATGAGGTGTTGGGGAGCAGGGAATTGGAAGTTCTGGAGGAGGTGGAGGGCGTGGGTGGTGTCATGGACGTAGGTGGGGAGTTCCTGGACCAAGGGGGAGAAAATGGAGTCGAGATAGGTGGAGATAAGTTCGTTGGGGCAGGAGCAGGCGGAGACAATGGGTCAACCAGGGCAGTCAGGTTTGTGGATTTTGGGAAGGAGATAGGAGCAGGCGGTGCGGAGTTGGGGAACGATGAGGTTGAAGGCTGTGGGTGGGAGGTCACCTGAGGTGATGAGGTTGTGGATGGTTTGGGAGATGATGGTTTGGTGCTCAGGGGTGGGGTCACGATCAAGGGGGCGGTTGGAGGAGGTGTCAGAGAGCTGGCGTCTGGCCTTGGCGATGTAGAGGTCAGTGTGCCATACTACAACTGCGCCTCCCTTGTCTGCAGGTTTTATGGTGAGGTTGGGATTGGAGCGGAGGGAGCGGAGGGCTGCACGTTCTGCAGGGGAGAGGTTGGAGTGGGTGAGAGGGGTGGAGAGGTTGAGGCAATTGATGTCACGATGGCAGTTGGAGATGAAGCGGTCGAGGGAGGGTAGGAGGCCTTGGGGTGGTGTCCAGGAGGAGGGGGTGTGTTGGAGGCGGAAGAAGGGGTCAGTAGAGAAAGGGTTAGGCTCACGGTTGAAGAAGTAAAAGTGGAGGTGGAGGCGGTGGAAAAACTGTTCAAGGTCCAAGTGTAAGTTGTATTCGTCGATGTTTGGGTGGAGGGGGACAAAGGTGAGCCCTTTACTGAGGACTGACCATTCGCCCTCAGTGAGGGGAAGGTCTGGGGGGATGGTGAAGACTCGGCAGGGCTGGGTGCTACAGTCTCCTCTGGAACTGCTGGCTGTGGAGGTGGTGGGCGGAGCGACATCAGCGTCGGTGATGGACGGAGCGGGGTAGGAGGCTGCAGCAGCGGTGATGGTAGGTGCGTCCTCAGTGTCTGTGGTGTTGGCCTTGGAAATGGAGGTGGTGGCATCAGCAGCGGTGTCGATGGCGTTTACTGTCCCGGAAGTGGTGTACCCGGTGGTGGCGGATGTGACGTCATCGGTGGGTGCTCTGACAGTGGCCACATGAGCAATGGCGGCTGGCACATTGTGGGGAAGGTCCTGGGTAGGGTTGGGGATTTGGAAGGTGGAGGAAGCCCATTTTGGGTGGTAGGCACCAGTAAGTTTACTGTACTTATGGTTTTTAGTGTCCAATAAAGCTGAGTAGAATTGTGCGTTCAGGTTGTGGATCCTACGAAGAATAAAAAACAGGAGAGGTCCTTTGCAGGTCTGGGAGAGGGAGTCTCTGAGCTGGGGTAGGCTTGATTGTAGTGCCAGGAGATGCCGGCGCATTGCTGCAAGTGTGTGTTTGAGGAGTCGCAGGGAGAAACCCTTCTGAAGGATCACAATGTTCTGAATGTAGACATTGTCGCGGTTGGGGTCAAATTAGGAAGGCCTAAATGTGGACTGTAGTCCATTGGGGATGATCTGGTTCCGTAGGCAGGTACTAAGAAAGGTAACGTGGCTGTAGTACCTGGTTTGCTTCAAGATGTGGTCGAGCAGTTTCAAGGCTGAAGAGATTATGAGAGAGTTGCAGTGGGAGAGAGATTCACTGAGGTCTTTTCGGAAGGAGGAGGGTAACTTCTTCAAGATAGGCACCCTTAGAAGAGGCTTCGCAGTGGGGTTAAGATTGTTTCAGAGACAGTAGGAACTGCAGATGCTGGAGAATCTGAGATAACAAGGTGTAGAGCTGGATGAACACAGCAGGCCAAGCAGCATCTGAGGAGCAGGAGAGCTGCTCCTCAGAAAAAAATTTCTGAAGAAGTGTCTAGGCCTGAAATGTTAGCTTTCCTGCTCCTCTGATGTTGCTTGTCCTGCTGTGTTCATTCAGCTCTACACCTTGTTGTCTCAGATTCCCACAATATTCCATTTGTGGTTTCACCAAGACCTTGTACAATTCCAGATTCCAATTCACGTATTCCATCAGAATACATGAACATCAGCTAGCAGCAAAACAGCACGACAAACTCTCCTTAACATTGGTACATTCAGAAATGAAGGCCATCAATTTAACTGGGACAATGTAACCATTGTAGCACAAGCCAAACATAGACATACACAGGAATTCCTGGAGGAATGGTTCTCCACCCATACTTCAATCAAGAAACATATAGAATTGGACTCCATATACAAACCTATGCAGATCAAAACCGGAAATGACATGACTTACCATAATGGACTACACAGTACAAATTCCAAGTGGAGTAGAATTCCATTGCTTCATCGGAGGCTCCGCTGATGATGTCACTTAACATGGCGAAGAAGCGTCTGAACAAAACCAGGCCAGCGCAGTGAGCAAGTCAACAACCTCACCTCTATAAGGTTATAGACACTCCAGGGAAAATAGTCCCAGCCTATTCAGCCTCTCCCTATAGCTCAAGACCTCTAAGACTGGCAACATCCTTGTGAATCTTTTCTGATCCCTTTCAAGTTTCATAACATCTTGCCTTTAGCAGGATCACTGAAGATGTCTGGATAATGTCCATATATTTAACTGATGCCCAACTGATAGTTATTAAAGCAGCTGCGTTAGGACAGAGATGTAACCTTGAGACGGAATGGAGGTCAGAGTCAACAGGTTTAGAAATGGAGACGGAATATAATTGGTTTGCAAATTGATTCAGAGTCAAGAGGGAGCTTGTATGGTGTGTGAAGTCAGATCTATCCTCGGATATTGAACTGAGAACAAAAGCAAAAACCACTGGAGAATCTCTGTAGGTCTGGCAGCATCTCCAGAGAGAAAGCCAAGGGAATGGTTTTGGGTCCAAAGATCCTTCTTCAGAACTATTGGTGGATAAGGAGGCATGTTTGTGACAAGAACCCAAACAGTTGCTTCCATCCTTCCAATATTGAACTAATGAGAACAGTAAAGAAATTGAACACATTTCAAACAATTAGTGATTGGACATAGAGACTTACCAGGGACATCAAGAGTAGCCAGGAAAGTGTAGTAACCGGCTCGAAGGACCTGAAGTGCATAATTGATCTGCCATTCCAGTAATAATCAATGTAATATTTGGTAAGCTATCCTCTGTCTCCTATGATTAAGCCAGTTCTGTATCTATCTTGGCAGCTCACCTTGATACCATGTGACTTCACCCTTTGTACCTACCTGCTATGAGGGACCTTGTCAAAAGCTTTACGGAAGTCCGTCTAGAAAAAACTGAAGTCCATGTCGAAAACACCAAACACTTTTCTATTATCAAACGTCTTCATCACCTCCTCAAAAAAATTCAATTAAGTTTGTGAGGCACAACGCCCCCACACAAAAACATGCTGTCTACCACTAATAAGTAAATTTGTTTCTAAATACGTACAGATCTTGTCCCTGGGAATCTTTTCCAATCATTTCCCTATCACCGACTTGAGACTCACAGGCCTGAAATTTCCAGGATTATCCGTGTTACCCTTCTTAAACAATAGGAAAACATTGGCTATTCTCCAGACATCTGGAAACTCACCTGTGGCCAAAGCGCATATAAAGATGTCTGTCAATGTTCCAGCAATTTGCTCTCTTGCCTCCCTCAATATATCTGGGATAGATCCCATCAAGACCCGGAGACTTATCTGCCTTATTACTTTTAAAGCTGCACAACAGCTCTTCGTTATTGGTAGCAACTTGGCTTAGAAATTCAACACTCCCTTCCCTGAAATCATCCTCTATCAATTCCTTCTCTTTGGTTAATACTGACACAAAATAATCATTTAGGACCTCACCTATTTCTTCTGACTCAACACACAGATTCCTTCCTTTGTCCTTGAGTGGGCTAACCTATTCCCTTGTTATCCTCTTGCATTTTACATGTGTATAAAAAGCCTTGGGCTTCTCCTCAATCCTATTTGCTTTTCGTGACTTTTCATGACCCCTTTTACCTCTTCTAACTCCTTTCTTAAGTTCTTTTCTACTTTCCTTCTGTACTTCAAGGGTTTTGTCAATTCCCAAACTTTCAGACCCAACATATGCTTCCTTTCTATTTTTAATCAAGGTCATAACATCCTTGATCATCTGCAGTTCACATTACTTGTCATACCTACCCTTCATTCTCGCTGAACTCTTATCAACTGCCATTTGAAATGCTCTCAATTGTCCAATGTGGGTTTACACTCAAACAGCTGCCTCCAATCAGCACTCTTCAGCTCCTGTCTAACATTTTTGTATTTCGCCTTCGCTCAATTTAACACCTTCACCTGATGACTGTTGTTATCCCCATCCATGAGTATCTTAAAGATCACTGTATTATGGTCACTACTCCTGAAATACTGCCCCACTGTAACTTCATTCACCTGGCCGGGGTTAAAATTTCATAACCAGGTCCAGTGTAACCACATCCCTGGTTGGACTGTTTGCATATTGTGTCAAGAAACCCTCCTGAATGGTCCTTGCAAATTCTGCCCCATCCAAGCTCCTAGCGCACAGTGAGTCGCAGTCAACAGAGGGAAAGTTAAAATCACCCACCAAAACAACCCTGCTGTTTTCGCATCTTTCCAAAATCTGTTTACAGATTCTATCCTCTATCTCCCGCTGGCTGTTGGGAGGCCTGTAATATATCCTAGCATTGTGATTTCACCTTTCATTTCCTGAAGCTTTTCCATGTTGCCTCGCTGCATGAGTCTTCTACCCATATTGCCCCTCCGCTGGTTGGAATCATACCTGGTACATAGGATGATGGTCATGGTGGTTGGCAGTCAATCCTCTCAGCTCTGGTACACCCCTGTTGCAAAACAAAAATGGTATAAAAGTAGCCAGCACAATTATGAACTAATAAATTCTACCTCTGTGCCATCTTCACATTGAGAATCCCCTCCGTCGTGTTGCTTTGCACTATCGTCGTGCTAAATGGGACAGAATTCGAACAGATCTAGGAACTCAAGAGCGTGCATCTGTGAGGCATTGTGGTCCATTAATAGCAGCAGAACTGTACTCCAGCACAGACATTTACCCGACAAAGTGGAAAATTGCCCAGCTACGTCCAGTACACACAAAGGAGGACAAATCCAACCCGGCCAATTACTGCCCCATCAGTCTCCTCTCTGCCATGAGTAAAGTGATGGAAGGTGTCATCATCAGTGCTATCAAGCAGTACCTACTCAGCAATGACCTGACCAATTCTAGGGGTAAGGTGAGAGTTACAGCCCGTGGCAAAAGAACACATTTGACCGAGTGTGGCATCAAGGATCCTGAGCAAAACCGGAATCAATGGGAACCAGAGAACCAATTCTCTGGAGGTTAGAGTCATATCTGGTACATCAGATGCTGGTCGTGTTTGTTGGTTGGCTGTAATCTCAGCTCCATGACATCTCTGCGGGAGTTCCTCAGGGTCGGCAAAGGGTGGTGGTGGAAGGCAGTGTGTGCAACTGGAGCCTGGTAAGCAGTGGTGTACCAAATATGGATTGGTCAGGTGGACAGGTCAGTGACAGATGGAATTTAACCCTGAGAAATGTGAGGTGATGCACTGTGGAAAAAGAAACAAGACAAGGGCATACTCAATGAAAAGCAGGACATGAGGAAACACAGAGGAATACAGGGATCTTGTGCTGCTTATCCACAGGTCCCTGAAGTTGGCGGAACAGACTATTAGGGCCATTAAGAAGACATATGGAACGCTTGCCTTTATCAATTATTGTATGTATTCGAAGAGTAGGGAGGTGATGTTCCAACGGCAGGAGACATAGATCATAGAAATACACTGCACAGACACAGACCCTTCAGTCAAACTCGTCTGTGCCGACCAGAAATCATATATAAATCTAGTCCCATTTGCCAACATTTGGTTTCTATACCTCTAAACCCTTTCTATTCTTTTTGGTTTTAAGTTGCACCCATATGGCTTCAATTTAGGCACTTATTTGAAATAATTTCCTATTAACTGCTGTACATTCTTTCCTGAACAAAATTGTGAGATCACTCATCTTAAACCTCTTCCTCTGTATTGACTGAAGGCCATGTATCCTGGAATATTGAGCAACCAATCCTGCCCATCTCTTCTCCAGATATCAGCGATAACAAAGAAATCATTCCCCAATATTTGAATGTATAACCTCAAATCATCCGCCTTCTTCAGCCAGACTCCTTGAATTAAATAAATACATGGGGGAGGCGATGGCCTAGTGGTATTATCACTGGGCTGTAAATCCAGAGACCCAGGTAATTTTCTGGGGACTTGGGTTCAAATCCCACCATGACAGATGGTGGAATTTGACTTCATTAAAATATCTGGAATTCTGAAACTAATGATGACCATGAATCTATTGTTGATTGTCAGAATAAACCCACTTGGTTCACTAATGTCCTTCAGGGAAGGAAACTGCCTTCCTTACCTGGTCTGGCCTACATATGACTTGAAACCCACAGCAATGTGGTTAACTCTGAACTGGTTTCTGGGCAAATAGGGACGGGCAATAAATGCAGCCTGGCCAGCGACGTCCTCATCCTGTTAAATAATAAAAACATACATACAGCGACAGACCTGCCCCCACCGGTACTGTACCCCAGTGTTATACAGAGACAGACCTG
>NC_063379.1:95489-111613 GCF_021869965.1 Rhincodon typus | reverse complement strand
CAGTGTTATACAGTGACAGACCCGTCCCCCACCGGTACTGTACCCCAGTGTTACACAGTGACAGACCTGCCCCCACCGGTACTGTACCCCAGTGTTATACAGGGACAGACCTGTCCCCACCGGTACTGTACCCCAGTGTTATACAGAGACAGACCCTGTCCCCACCGGTACTGTACCCCAGTGTTATACAGGGACAGACCCGTCCCCACCGGTACTGTACCCCAGTGTTATACAGGGACAGACCCGTCCCCCACCGGTACTGTACCCCAGTGTTATACAGGGACAGACCCGTCCCCCACCGGTACTGTACCCCAGTGTTATACAGTGACAGACCCGTCCCCACCGGTACTGTACCCCAGTGTTATACAGTGACAGACCTGTCCCCCCTATTACTGTACCCCAGTGTTATACAGAGACAGACCAGTTGCCCTTGGTACTGTACCCCAGACCCACTTTCCAGACCAGCAGATAAACACATTGAGAGACAGTAAGAACTGCCGCTGCTGGAATCTGAGATAATACAGTGTGGAGCTAGAGGAACACACCAGGCCCAGCAGCATCAGAGGAGCAGGAAAACTGATGTTTCGCATTTGAACACTTCTTCAGAAAAATGATTACGCAGATAAATACATTAAAAAGATTTCTGTGGAATTCTTTCCCAGGACTGGGTCATTAAGTATATTAAAGCCTGACTTAGAGAGATTTTTAATCAGGAACGGAAATTGGGGGTGTAGGGGGTAACGGGGGAAAGACAGGAAACTGGAAGAGGGGACGATCAGATCCACTACAGCAGATGCAACGGGCTGAATGGCCTACTGTTGCTCCATTTTTAAATGGATTTCCTTGTTTTTTACACTCCCCCCAGCCCCTACACCCCTCCCTATCTCTGTCAGTCCCTCCAGCCCCCATACCCCCTCCCTATCTCTGTAACCTCCACCAGCCCGTACACCCCCTCCCTATCTCTGTAACCCCCTCCAGCCCCTACACCCCCTCCCTATCTCTGTAACCTCCTCCAGCCCCTACACCCACTCCCTATCTCTGTAACCCCCTCCAGTCCCTACACCCCCTCCCTATCTCTGTAACCCCCTCCAGACCCAACACCCCCTCCCTATCTCTGCCAACTCCTCCAGCCCCTATACCGCCTCCTTAACTCTGTCACCTCCCCAGCCCCTACACCCCTCCTTATCTCTGTAACTTCGTCAAGCCCCTACACCCCCTCCCTATCACTGTCACCTCCTGCAGCCCCCTACACCCCTCCCTATCTCTGTAAGCTCCTCCAGCTCCTACATCCCCTCCCTGTCTCTGTAACCTCCTCCAGCCCCTACACCCCCTCCCTACCTCTGTAACCTCCCCAGCCCCTATGCATTTTCCTTTTGCTATAACCCGGTCTCTCGAAATGATTCTGTCTCTTTTGGGTCCTGTACTACACCCCAGTGCTTCTCTGCCCCAATATGTCTATGGAGCTGATGTGATGTCAGTGCTGGTGTTTGAGGTTTCCTCAGAATCTTGCATGATAAATGTTGTTCTTTGACTACAGTCGCTGACCGCGTTCGTTCTGACAGTGGGGAGGAGTCTCTTATCATCCAGGTTCCCTACTTTTGCCAAGCTGACCGTTCACCCTCACAGAAGCATATAGACCTTGAACTTTAGTTATCAGACTTTTAAAGACTTCCCATTTCCCGGAGGTCCCTTTACTGGCAAACAAAATAGACTAAACAACCATTGCAAGCTCCTGTCTAATTCCATCAAAATTCACCAAGCGGCAATTTAGTACTTGAGCCTGACAGCCAGTTTGCCCCTACATAACTACTTTATAATTAAAAGAACTATGGTCACTGGTCCACAAATGCTCCCCACTCTCATGCCAGTCTCCTGCCCTGCCCTATTTCCTAAGATTAGTTCGAGATATCGCCCTTCACGAGTAGGACCTTCCATGTACTTCTCAGGGAATCTTTCCTGAACACACTTAACACATTTCACCCCATCCAAGTCCTTAATACTATGGCAGTCCCTATTATTCCAAGCCAATTGCTCCTGCAAGTCTCCCCAAAGTCCCTGCACATTTGGTCTTCTAATTCTCGTTGACTACTTGGGGGTCTATAGTACAACCCCAGTGACATCAATATCCACTTTAAATTTCTTTGCTTCACTCTCAAAACCTGACTGGATGATCTCTCCGTTATTTAATCTCCTTAATCAAAAATTCAACTCCTGCTTCTTTCTTTCCTCCACCTCTGTCCTGCCTAAAGACATGGACCCCAACACATTAAGCTGGCAGTCCTGTCCCTCGCTTAGCCATGTTTCTGTAAAGGCTATAATATCCGAGTCCCATGTACCAATTCATGCCCTGAGTTCATCGGCCTTTCCTGTCGGCCCTCTTGCTATGAAGTAAATGCAATTTGTTTTAACAGGCATTCCCTGCTCCCTGTCATGTTCCAGTCTGACCTGACTCTTAAACTTGCTATTTCTGATTATTGTATCTCCTTCCAGTCTTGCACTTTCTTCCCTACTGTTAACGATCCCACCCTCTTCCAACCTATTTTAAATCCTGTTGATACAGTGTGGACCTGGAGGTACACAACAAGACAGGCAGCATCAGAGTAGCAGGAGTGTCGCTGTTTCGGGCCTCAACCCATCATCAGGACTACTTTAAACCCGCCCTTGTAGCACAAGCAAATCTGCCCGCCAGGATATAGTTCCCCCTTAAGTTCATGTGCAAACTGTCCCTCTGGAAGAGGTCACTTCTTCCCCAGAAAAGATCCCAATGATCCAGGAATCTGAATCCTTGTGGGCTGAACCAATTACTTAGCCATGTAGTCATCTACCATCCTCTACTAACTCTCACTAGCACCTGGTGCTGGATGTAATCCGGAGATTTCCACCATCGAGGTCCTGCTTTTTAACATTTTTTTTCCCTAGCTCTCTTTTATCACTCTGCAGATCATCATCTCCATTTCTACTTATGTCATTTGTGCCAATGTACACAATGACTACTGGCTTCTCCCCCTTGAGAACATTCTGTAGCCGATCGGAGACATCGTGGGCCCTGAAACCTGGGAGTCAGCACACCAGCTTGGAATCCCATTTGCGGCCACGGAATCTCCTGTCTGTCCCCCTAACTATCGAGTCTCCTTTCCCTAAGTTCCTGTTTGCCTTTACCCTTTTTCATCATGCCCCACAGTCAGTCGTAGAGCCACTGACCTGGTTGCTGCTGCTTTCCCCTGAACGTTCATCCCCATCAACAGTATTCAAAACTGTGTACGGTTCTTGAGGTGAATGGGAGAGGCAATTCCTGCACTCTCTGTCTACTCCTTTTGTCTTTCCTGGTGTTCAGCCAGCTACTCTCTACCTGCACATTGGATGTGACCACCTCACTAAAACTCTTATCTTTGAAGCCCTCAGCATCTTCAATGATCCTGAATACATCCAGTTCCAGATCCAGCTCCCTAACACGTTCTCCCAGCAGCTGCAGCTGGGTGCACTTCCCACAGGTGTGGTCATCAGGAAAGTTGGAAGTCTCCCTGACCTCCCAGATCCTGCAGTACTGCCATCGCAACTGCTATAAGACTAGAGGAATGTTAAAAGGACTTTACCTGAGCTTACCCGCACTTTTTGCTGAACCGTTGCTCACTGAAGCTTCTTGAGCCAAAGTCTTACTACTCACTCTGCTGCCAACAAATTTCCCATTTGCAATTCTCTTTCCCAACTACTTTTTTTTCAGATTAAATGACATGTGATGTAATGTTTGGAGCTTAAGCAGTCCTTGCTACCAGGCCCACGACAATCCAATCTTCAGTGCAAGTGATTGTTTATAGACTCTAATGAATGTGCTGAACTGATGTCTCTCCCTCTCAGTCGCCCTCTGCTCGATGCTCTTCCTCTTGCCGAGTACGGAGGCTGTTACCAATCGATGTGATTATCATATCTCTTTCAGGTCATTTGTATTTTCCCTGGAAGGTTACTGGATAAGTTATCCCATTTTTTGAGAACTTTCTCCTTATCTAATGTAATGTGAGGAATGTCAAATTCAAATTTATCTGGAATTGGCTTTTCACTCCTAGTTGTAACTTAAACGACATGTCATTTTGTTTCCCTTCCCTATTAAAGCACAGTTTGAGCATATTCACAAAACACACTCTATGAGATTTCCTTCCATCCAGCGTTCTGTTCCAATAATTCACTTCACTATATTTCCTTTAGATTTGTTAAGATCCACTTAGCCTTTTTTTTTAAATGTTCACCAACATTGTAAGTAATGCTAACACTTTACCTCCTCTAGCAAAACAATGAATCTTATAACCCAACCCCTGACCAGGCTGTATATTAGATTGCAGTTCTTTGGTTTCCACTGGGATTTCTCTTACCACTTTAATTATCCTCATTGGCTCATCCTGTTTTACCACATCCGTTTCCTCAACAACCAACAATGCGAATTCATGTGTCCCAGTCTAGTGCAGTGAGAACATTTGAGATTCTTTCCTTCCCTTCCTCCTTGTGGATTATTTTTCTTAACCTTTTATTAGAACATCAAGTAAACTACTTTCAATGAGAGAGAAATAGTGGGAACTGCCGATGCTGGAGAATCTGAGATAACAAGGTGTAGAGCTGGATGAACACAGCAGGCCAAGCAGCATCAGAGGAGCAGGAAGGCTGACATTTCGGGTCTAGACCCTTCTTCAGAAATGGATGAAGAAGGGTCTAGACCCTTTCTGAAGGAGGGGCTAGACCCGAAACATCAGCTTTCCTGCTCCTCTGATGCTGCTTGGCCTGCGGTGTTCATCCAGCTCCACACCTTGTTATCTCTACTTTCAATGAGATCTCCTTTTTCTTTGTTACCTGAGGAATTCTTGTTTCCCAATTTCTATTGCATACGGATATAATTTGATTTT
The DNA here is from genome assembly GCF_021869965.1 of Rhincodon typus. Classification (NCBI taxonomy): domain Eukaryota; kingdom Metazoa; phylum Chordata; class Chondrichthyes; order Orectolobiformes; family Rhincodontidae; genus Rhincodon; species Rhincodon typus. The sequence goes on along the minus strand of NC_063379.1, from coordinate 106,724 downwards.
CAGGCGAGAGTTTGAATTATGAATCAATTCATAAGCATCTGCTGTTTGTGCTGCCAATCTTACAGTTTTAACTCTCTGCTCTTCCACACGAATTCTCATTACTTCAGGCAGTGATTTTTTGAACTCCTGTAAAATAAAAGTCTCTTTCTATATCATATGCCTGCTCTGTGTTGAAAGCCTTTCTCCACCTATCTAAGTTACTTTTTAAACTCTCTGTATGTTTGACCCCAACTGCCTCCCTTTACTCCTGGAACGTTGTGTATAAGCTTCTAAATTAATTCATATGCAGTGAAGATTTTGATTTTTCACTTCATAATACTATGCAGACAACTCCTCTGATAGTGTGCAAACACCTCACTTGGTTGACCTACCCATTTAATTTGATTCAAGAATACCCATATGGTCACTGACCATTCCATTTGTTGAGCCACTTTCTCGAATGAAAGGAAAATGTTTTCTACTCCCTCCTCATCAAACTTTAAAAACACTTGGATGTTTTTAGAGAACTTATCATGCTGTTGGCTATGATGGTTTTGCACTTCATCACTGTCCCCATGCAACTCTTACTTTTGACCTTCGCCATTTTAAGCCAACTCTCCTCTCTCATTGCCAACTTATAAGGTACAAAATCATTTGTCTTTCTCCATCTCTTCTCCTAAGGATTTCCTTTCTCTGTTTTCGCCTCTGCTTTTAAATCGTAACTCAAACTGTTTCATTTCCTTTTCACATTCAAGCTGCTTCATTTGTAATTGTATTTTAGCCATTTCCAATTATTCTGTTTTCATTCCTGGAAATTGTAAATATACAACTATTGATGCAATTATTTCCCCTTTCCTAAAAGATACAGGTGACATCAACTTCAGCTTGCTTGGCGATTCCAGAAGTTTTGCCTTGCTCCCTTTCTGATTTCTGAATTTCTGAAATGACTCCTTCTGCACGCTGGAAACTCTTATTGACTGAACAAGCCGCTCCTTCACAAAGCATGCTCTCTTTATATCAATCAAATATAGCATCCAAAGGGAAAAAAGAGTAAAAACACCAATGCTCACTACTCATTGCCTTTGAGTCCAATAATCATTTACCAAACCTGGAATTAGAGATTTTGATCCCGCACTAACCCTCAGTTTGTTATGCACCGGACGAAACTCTATTCAAGCATATCAATGAGATAGGCTGGACCTTAAATCTTATCATACAATCATAGAGTTACACTGTTGCAGAGCATGGAAACAGACCCTTCAGTCCAACTTGTCCATACCCACCAGATATCCTAAATAAATATAGTCCCATTAGCCAGCATTTGGCCCATATCCTTCTAAAATCTTCCTATTCATACACACATCCAAATGTCTTTTAAATGCTGTAATGTACCAGCCTCCACCACTTACCCTGGCAGCTCATTCCATATATGCACCACCGTCTGCTCGAAAAAAGCTGCCACTCACAGCCCCTTTTAGATTTGCTCCCCTCACCTGAAATGCATGCCCTTTCGTTTTGGAACCCTCATCGTGTGGAAAAAAAAACCTTGCCTATTTACCCTATCCATGCCCCTAATGATGTTATAAAACTGTATTAGGTCATCCCTCAGTTTAGCCCCAGCCTATTCAGCCTCTCACTCTAATTCAAACCCTCCAGGCATGGCAACATCATTGTGTATCTTTTCTGAACCTGTTCAAGTTTCAGAACATCCTTCCTATAGCTGGGAGGTCAGAAATGCATGCAGTATTCCAAAAGAGGACTAAACAATGCCCTGTACAGCAGTAAAGTGATCTGCCAACTCCTATACTCAAAGCATTAACAAATTAGGGCCTGCTTACCAAAACCCTTCTCGCTATCCCATCTAATTGTGTCTCAATTTTCAAGAAACTGTGAACCTGTACTCCAAGGACTTTTTGTTTATCAACATTCTCCGGGACATTACCATTAAGTGTTTATCATAGAAACATAGAAAATAAGAGCAGGAGAAGATCATTCAGTAGTTCGAGCATGCTCCGCCATTCACCATGATTATGGCTGATTGTCCAATTCAATAACTTAATACTGCTTTCTCCCAATAACCTTTGATCCCATTTACCTCAAGTGCTTTATCTAGGCGCCTCTTGAATACATTCAATGTTTTGATGTCAACTACATCCTATGGTAATGAATTCCACAGGCTCACCGCTCTTTCAATGAAGAAATATCTTCACTTCTTGCCTTTCCAAAAATATTTAAATTCAAGTGTATGGTGCTGTATTCCAAGCATTATTAGATTGCTTATAGTACTCAACTTCAAGCAAAACACACTGTACTCTTAATCTACAGTTACGTTAGAAACAAAATAAAAAAGATTCGGCCTATCAGTAGCCGAAAACGAACAGAGCAACTGTTCCACGAGTCTAACATCCCATAAACACACCCGTGGCAAAACAAATTCAGTGAAAAATCATTGCTTCATGTTCTATTTTTGCACAGGAAGAGAACACAAGCTTTTAGCTGTAACAGAGAGAACGAAGCAACAGCTTCGATTATCAGTTTCATAGCCATTGGGAATACCAAATATTATATTAAACTAAAACCCTGGTTCTGTAGGCCCCTGACTAAAAAAAAGAAAAATCATGCTGCTTCTATTGTTCCAACTTAAAAAAAAATCACAGTTTGTTTATTATCTTGTCTTTGAGAGGCAGCTTGCCACTATAATTGAAAACCTTTCTTCAAAAAAGAAGGACAAATTACCATGCTTAAAACCATAGTATCGTCACAGTAGTCAGCATGGGTTGGCAGGGGGAGGTCAGGACCAAAAAATTAGTCAGAAGTTTTAGGAAATGTGATCAAGTCCGCAGATCAGGTCACTTCAGTTGATGTGGTTTACGTGGATTTTAGCAGAGCTTTTAACAAGGCAACACATGGGAGGCTGAGAAGTTTTAAGCAAATGGAATTCAGGGAGACTGAGAGAATTGGATCAGAAACTGACATAGTGATAGAACACGAAGGATGGTTGCAGAAGGCTGTCTGAATAACTGGAGGTCAATTTCCAGCAATGTACCACACGTATTAGTACTGGGACCAGAATAGTTTTGATATGCATAAATAATACAGAAGATTGTGTGGGAGAAATCTTAAGCAGGTTTGTAAATGACACAAACATCGGCAGGGTGGCTAATGGTGAATAAAATGGTTGCAGGTTACAGGAAGTTATTGATGCGTTGGTCAGACGAGCAGAGCAGTAGCAGATGGTGTTTAAATCTGGTAAGTGCTTTGGAAGAAGAAACCAAATAAAGGAGTACTTAATGAATAGCAGGCCACTGTGTTTCTGAAAAGGAATAGAGGGAACTTGACATCATTATTCACAGATCCATGAAGGCGGCAGAAGACGTGAATAGGATAGTTAAGAACGCATATGGAACACTTGCTTTCATTAGTCTTGCAGCCACTACAAGACCAAAAAGATAACGCTGGAGTTTTTCAAGCGTCGGTTAGGCCACAATGTGAGCACTGTGTGCAGTTCAGTTCACCTCACTACAGAAGGATGTGATAGCACGAGAGAAAATACAGAGGAGTTTGACCAGGATGTTGCCTGTGCTGGAGCAATTGAGCTGTAGGGAGAGAATAGACAGTCTTTGATTGTTTTCTTTGCTGAAGAAGACCAATAATTGAGGTGTATACATTTATGAGGGATATAGATAAAAAGTGAGTAGTAATCAGCTATTCCCGATGGTTGAGGGGTCAATCACAAGGGAACACAATTTTCGTATAATGGTAGGATATCCAGAGAAGATTTGAGGAAAAAAAATGGAAAGTTTTCACTCAAACGATAACAGAAATCTGGAATGCACTGTTTTTGAAGATATTGGAGGCCGGAAGAGCACTTGAAATATCATGACATTCAAGCATAACGAATGAGTTCAGGAGATTGGGCGAAGGTTTCTTTGGTGGTAGTTATTGTCGATGGAGACGTGATGGGCTGATACACCTTTTCTGCACTGTATAACTCTATGATTTGCGTTGGAAACAACAATATTAACTGAAGTGAAGTGAATTACAATGAAATGAGGATGGACTAGCAAGATTGACATTAACTGAGAGAGCAATGTCAGACGTTGAATAAGAGAATTCCGAACTCTCAGTCAAAAAAATACATTGCAGTGAGGAAGAAATATTTTAAAAGATGGATAAGTCGATCATGGCTGACAGAAAAAGTTACAGATGAACATTAACATGAAAGAAAATAAAGATAAGAAAGTAAAAGTCAGTGATAGCCCTGAAGACAAAAATGAATTCATAATTCAACAAAGGAGGACTATGAAAATAACAAAGAGAGTGAAAGTAGATTACAAAGGCAAACTAACAATGTTGTAGTCCTTAACCGTTTAAGAGGTAGGCTGTCGAGAACCCTTTCATATCTATTTACTAGACCCCTATTAGCCTCACGATTTGAGATTCGTCGAGGTAATACATTAAGAAAAAAAGACCAGACATGATACCCCTTCATGGAGCAATGGAGAGTCTGCTTGATGAGATTTTTATTTTCTCATAATTATTAAACTCTGCTCACGTAACATCAATTCCATGTTTACATTTTGTGTTATCTCTTTTCTATTTAACAAATGTAATTGTGAAGAGAACATTAAAAACTTTAAAGTACACATTATTATTATTAAAACTGTAACAGATGACATAATATGAAGCTAAGGATGAATCTGTACACATATACAAAACATATTAATCATCGTTGAGGCGATCTCCTGCAATTATCCCTATCTTCACCATTAAAAGGAATCTCTGGAATTACTCATTTAAAACTATCATTTCTATTTTCAGTTATATATGCCTTAAACATAACCTTACACGTGTCAAAGAACCAGACAAAAAGAATTAAGATTCTAATTAAAAATAGGAATGAAAGGATTACACATTTCTAACACGACGTGTCACTGATGATTTCACTGAACACCATATGCCTTAAATGGGTTTAAATGAAAAGATCTAGTTTTCCCAGAATACAGTAACATCTTTTTCACGGAAGAATTTACTTTACCTACTATGGAAAGGGGCCCATATTATCTAGGTGATAAACACGTACCTTGTTGATGAATTCTAGACATAATCTGTTGTCCCAAATCATACTTCATAGAATTCAATTTATCATCGAAGTAACTTTTGGTGAGTTCCCTTTTGTGTCCTATTTTAAAGCTGCTGACATCTGTGCTACTGGAATGTTATCTAATAACTGCTAAACAGTACTCTCATGACTAAAATCAACAAGTTCAGGTTCAGACAAGTTCAACCCTCAAACAGGTGCCATTCCTTTCGTGGAATGTCCTGTAAACAAAACACGTGGAGTAAATCCAGTTGAACTAGAGACTGTATTTCACATTGTCATTAGAACAAATGGCAATACTGTATTCCGTATGGAATTGTTTTTCTGTATGGTCTTCTGAACCATGTATTTTTAGAATAAGATTAATCTTCTCTACTATCCTGCTTGATGAAGAATGATAGGCAATATGGGACCTTTGCTTGTTTCCAAATTATGTCATAAGATGTTGCATTACTTAAGAAGTAAAATAAGTACCTTGATCTGATTTGATACTACGCAGGAGTTCCCAGATTATAAACACTTGTTGTACGAGGATATTCATTGTTGATTTGGCTGCATTGCATTTGATATGCCTGAACTTATTAACTGAAAGTACAATTGCCACCAGGATTAGCCAGTGTCCTCACTGACATCGTGGCAAAGGACCAACAGAATTTTCAATCAAACTAGTCCATGAGCCTTCAATGATATTGTTTGCCTCATTTACACATTGTTAATGTAGCGAACAGTGTTATTTTGAACACATATTAAACAATTTTCAACATAATGCTTCACATCCTATCACAATCAGGCCACAAATATAGCCCTATGATTTGATTAGCAGTTTTCGTTTCTTTTTCTGCTCCCTGATGATCCTCAACATCATATCATTGACAAATGAGTTGGTTGTGATCTGCAGTTGTCACCAAATACCATCCAGTATTAAGAAAATATCCACCCAAGAGTTGAAACTTATCTTTCCACTTGTCACAGGGAAAGGGATATGCTCCGTATTGAAATTGTTTCAATCATTATTATTACTTTGAGCCTTTTTGAGATTTTTGACTTTAACTTGACGAATGGTAGCAGCAACTATCTCTTCACTCATAGGAGCTGCCATAGTTCTCTCTCAAGTGCCCTCTTTTGGCAATTCATCTTCTAAAGACATCCCAAATGGAACTTATTTATGATGTGATTTAATCTTAATAATACCATCCTCCTTTCCTTAGACATTTTGAAAAAATATACTTCAACAAAAGTGCGGACGTTGGTGCATTTCCATCTGCTGAAGCAATACCTCTCGCTTTCCACAATGGCAGGAAGGTAGTCAAACATACTGTCAGAATCTGCTTGTGTTGGGAAACTATCAGTGTGACTAACTGCATGTGTCACAGCTAACAACTTGGCTGCTTGGGAACTCATGCCACTATGTAATTTAAGAACTAACTCAACAAGTGGTATACCTTGGTGATCCCCTGCATATATTCTGCATCTTGTCTTTGAAATACCATTCTCCGTAACACACCATCAATAAAAGTGTTGAAAAAAACATTTGTGGCTTCTCTGTATTCAGGTATGTCAGATAGATATCTCGATCAAGCAGACTTTACGAGTCTTACCACCGCACCCTTCCTTCATTTGTTTAGGAAAAAAGAAGTTACCCTCATTCGGTTCACAATTGTCACCCAACTTAAACTCAATCGGGTCTGTTTCTATTCTATTTTCAAATATCTGGTTCACCCACTCAAAATAATTGTTCCTTTCTTCTGCCTGTATCCCACAAGATTTTGAAGGGGCAGCCTCTTACCTCGTTACCTGTTGTACCTGCGAACCAATTTGTTTGTAATTCCTGCACAATAGCATTGCAGCAGGTTACAACTTTTTGCCATTTAAATAACCGTCCATTTTGATGGCATACCTCCCAAAATGTATGATGCCACATTAACCAAAATTGTACTCCATCTTCCAGATCCTTGCAAACTCAAATAACATATCTATAGCTTTCTACAGACTTTCATTGCCCTCTGCACACTTTACTCTATCACTCATCTTGGTGTCATCTGTGAACTTTGACACATACACATGGCACTTGTTTCCCAACGCAAAATCATCTATGTAAATTGTTAACAATTGCGATCCCAACATTGATTCCTGAAGTACACATCTAGCTAGGGATTTACAAACGGAAAAAAACACATCCATTTACCTTCACCCTTGGCTTTCTGTTTAATACCAAATCTTCTCTCCATGCTAAAACGTTCCCCGTAACGCCGTATACCTTTATCTTATGCAGTAGACTTTTGTGCGACACCTCACAGGTGCCTCTTGGAAATCTCGGTACACCACATCCACCAGTTTCCCGTTGTCCACCGCAAATGTAATTTCCTCAAAGATTTCTAGCAGTTCAGTTAAAGATGCCTGCCTTTCATGAAACCATGCTTAATGGGATAATTTCTTTCTAGATGTCTCATCATTTCATCCTTGATGACAGATTCAAACATTTTGCTGACTGCAGAAGTTAAGCTAACGGGCCTATAGTAACCTGCCTTTTGTCTACATCTTTTTTTTAAACAGTGACATCTCATTGCTGTTTACTAATATGCCGGAACAGCGGTAGACTCCAGCGAATTTTTTTTTTTAAATGCCACGAGCGTATTTGCTATTTCCCATGCCATCTTCTTTTGTACCCTGGGACACATTCCATTATGGCCAGGAGACCTGTTTACTTTTAGCCCTCTTAGCTTGTCCAACGCTACCTCTTTAGTGATAATGACCATTTGGTGGTCCTCTCCTGCCAAAGTCTCCTTGTCATCAATTATTGGTATGTTTTTTGTGCCTTCCACTGTGTGGACTGGCACAAAATTCCTGTCCAACACTTCGGCCTTTTCTACATTTCCCAATATTAAATCCCCCCTCTCATCCTCTGAAATACCAATGTTTGCCTTAGTCGCTACTTTTCGTTTTATATATTTGTGGAAACCTTTACTATCTGTTTTATATTATTAGCTAGTTTACTCTCATAGTCTTTCTTACATTCGTGATAACATTATCGTGGCTTTCTGTTAAACTTTAAAGATTTCCTAGTCCTCGAGTTTCCTCCAAATCTTTGACACTTTGTATGCATTAGCTTTTAATTTGATGCTTTGTTCATTTTCTTAGTTATCCATGGCTAATTATCCCTATTCCTAAAGTCCTTTCTTTTCACTGGTATTTACTTTTACTGAGCACTGTGAAAAGCCGTTTTTAAAATCCTCCAATGTTATTCAATTATCCCACCATACACTCTTTGCTGCCAGTCTACCTTAGCCGAATCCTTTCCCATCCTGGTGTGCTTACTTTTGTTTAAGCACAACATGCTGATATTTGATTTTATCTTCTCCATCGGCATTTTAATTTCAACCATACTGTGATTGCTCCTTCTGAGAGGATTCCCTAACAATGAGATCATTAATTAATCTTGTCACATTACACAGGAGCAGACCGAGGATAGTTTGGTCCCCCCTCAGATTCCATTAATACTGTTCAAGGAAACGATATTGGCTGCATTATGTGAACTCCTTCACAACACAGCCTTAAACGACTTGGTTTGAACAATATATATGTAGATTAAGATCTCCCATGATAATTACCGTAACATTTTACATGTGTAAGTTACTTTCTTGCATATTGTCCACTCTAATGTGATATTGTTATTTGGTGACCTATTGAGTACGCCGATCAGTGACTATTCCGCTTTGCTATTTCTACTTTCCACCTACATTGATTTAATCTTTTTTCCATGTCATCTCTCATTACCACCCTGATGTCTTCCATACATATCAGAGCTACACCATCTCCCTTTCCTTTCTGTTTGCACTTCCAAATAACCTGACATCTCTGGATATGTAACTCATCTCTGCCTGCAACCTTGTCTCTTTATTGGCCTCTAAATAATAACCGCTTGCAATGACTTGAACCATTAGTTGTTTAGAATGCTACGAGAATTCAGCTAAAGTGCTGCTATGCTAGCTTTTATACCTTCTTTTTTAATATTAACACCTTCTCTGTTCTTTTAAAAAAAAAATCTTTTCTGTGACTACTTGGTTTCCACTCATCTTAGAGCTAACTTGCTCAGCTGCTTCTTGCTTTTTATGTACTGTTTTGATTCTCTTCTTACTTAAGCCCTTTCCCACTCTAGCTAACTAACAGCCTCTCATTAGATTCACACTCCTCTGCCAAGCTAGATTAATGTTCACCCATAAAAGCTATAATATTATGTTACAGTAACTATAATTAAAATAATTATATTTATGTGTTATAGTAGTCACTTGAATAATAGTAGCTTTAATGTAGCACACACTGGTAAATTTTGACTTGATTCCTGTAGGCAGTCAGCCTTGGACGCACATAGTGGTTTCAATAACCCTGGAGAAGCTAGATAAGTATACTGGCCAGCATCTGGCATCTGCCTAACAAGGTGTCTCACAGTGAGTGTTGGAATGTAATCATAAAATGTATTGTAAGAGTCCAAGGACAGGCAATAGGTGTTGGCAAAAATTTCGAGATGAGGGGAGAACCAAAGATTGATCATGAAATTGTCTATCGCCGAATGTAAATTCACATGTTTGGATGCATAGGCCAAAGGGCAGTTGGAAAGTGTTGATGCCAATTTTGCATATAATCATTGTAACGTGGAATGCATCAATATCCTGTACGTTATTGGGACAGGTACAGTGTTCTTGAAATGTCTCCCATGCTGCGTTGGTAAGGATCTCTGAACAAAGAACGATTTGTGCTGCTGAAAACGGGGCTCAGGGTCCCCTTTAAAATCCATCTTTGACAAGTTGAAAGGGAGATTCTGAGATTATTGTTACTGGATTATCAGAACTTTGAAGCATGTGTCCAGCACAGGAACAGGAAATAATAATTTGCAATGAGCACTGTCCTGTGTAATACATCCAAATGATATTAAACTCAAAATGTGTCATTATACAGATGAAAATATTGTTTTTCAATCATTTAACACAAGATGACATACACTACTCGGAAAAGATGTTTAAGTTGGGGCTTTTTTCCCTGGAAAGAAGAAAGCTGATGAGATCTAATTGAGATTAACAAAATCATGAGTGGCCTTGTAATTGGGGCAAAGACCATTAGTTATTGGTCATATAAGGAGAAGTTTGAGGCATTAAAGGGGACATTATAATGACTTTTTAATGTTAGAAATAACATGAAGCGATATGGGAAGAAAAACAAGAACTCTGTTCATGAGTGGCAATATTTGTAAATAATTCTTTTTTTTCTCTCTCATGGCTGTTGAACTGATGCACACTCTCATTTGAATCTCAACCTACAGAACGGCCTGGTCTTTGAACAGTCAGCATGAATATAGATGGTTCAATACAGATATCTTTCCTAAAAGAACAACATAGATATTGCAATACTAATTAATGGATGTCTGTGGAAACTAAACCCTTCCCTTCCATAATGCCTCCTATTTTGAAGCTTTGCAAATTGATTTTCCACACAATACATTAGTGCAATATGATAATGAATTGTTGAGTTATGTTGTTTCTTTAGTTATGTTCTATTGCTAATGCGCACCATACGATTTTCTGTATGCATTATTTACACCATTGTGTTATTCTAACACTCGCAGTAATTTCAATTTATGGTGGCTCACATGTTTTTTTTCCAGATGATTCCAAAAAACAACTGACACAGAAAACTTTGATCAGAGGCTCTTGGTTTATTCCTTCGTATCAAATCATCCAAGAAATTTTAATTAGAGAGCAATACTAAATTCTAATTACATTAATTGTAGATACCATCCATTAATTCTTAACACATTTGCCATTTAGTCTGAAGAGAAATTTTATACCGTGCTTCAGCTCTGCTCTGAATTTCTTTTGCGTTACTCCATAAATGCATGTGTTTGTTGATGAACTGAGAAGTTGCAGCATAACGCCAACCTGCTGAACAATGTAAATGGGTCCATCAAAATATTTGCTTTGATATTGACAGTTAACCAGTTGCCAAGTCATTGAATGCACAACGTTTGCCATCCATAACAGTATGAAGTTAGCTGAAAGAGCGAACAACAAAATCATGGAATTTCTCCGTTTCTCCATCTCTGGATCGTTATGATTCTTGCTTGTATTTCGGAGTTCCTTGCGCACTTTACTTGTTGCAATGAT
>NC_063379.1:39395-90489 GCF_021869965.1 Rhincodon typus | reverse complement strand
GCCGAAGGGCCTGTACTGCGCTGTAATGTTCTATGTTCTATGTTCTAAGTCATGAGGGGCATTGAAAAGTGGAGTAAAAAAAAAGACTTTTCCCTTGGGTAGGAGAGTTCAAAACAATGGGACATTTTTTTTAAGGTAAGAAGGGAAAGGTTTGAAAAGGACGTAAGGGGGCAATGTTTTCACATATAAGGTGTTGCATGTATGGAATGAAGTTCCAAAAGAAGTCACAAGATGTAGGTACAGTGCAACATTTGCAAAATGCTTGGACAGGTATATGTATAGGAAAGGTTCAAAGGAAATTTGCAAAATTTCGACTCGTTTAGTTTAGGGAAGATTTGTCAGCATGGACAAGTTGGACTGAAGGGTCTGTTGTCATGCTCAATAACTCTTTCACTGTATTAAATCAAGAATATAGTACGCAAAATGCTAAATTGTAGAAAGGAAATCAAATGGGCTCCAATTCTCCAATGATAAATATACGCAGATTTGGTAACATTAATTCCAGAAATTCGAGAAATTCGAGTTTCAGAAATAGACCTGTTCAGTAAATTTTCTGCTGAGATCATTCATAGCCATATCAAAAGCAAGGTACTTTCAGACAGTTTTGTACAACTGCACATAAAGTTAATTCCATTCACTTTCATTGTCCCAAAGTTATGTAAACATGCTCAGAAATAAATACATATTTTGAAATTAATACATGAGGCATTCCAGTGAGGATTTCTGGAATGATACCACAATGAAAACCGATGTTATTAACAAGTGACTTATTTTCAAATACTTCAAGTGAAGAATATTTATTTACTCTATCATGTTTGTAACTGATTGGAATCCGAAATGAAAGTAGCAACCATAATTCAATGAAAACATATTACTCTGAAGTGAAGAAATCAGACGGTTTTGGCGCTATAATGTGCACCAAACAGACAGGACACTGAGGCTAACCAAGTCTAATATGAAAAGTCCGAAATACTTATGTCTTGGTTAGCAAAAGGCATTGTGAGAGAGAAAAATATAAACAGATACACTGACTATAGTTGATAGCAATAAGTAAATGAGTGAACAAAATGTGGAACACACAAAAAGTTTGCAATCATGTCATTCATGCAGTGGGTACAAAAACTAAGCAATGTTTGGAACATTCAACATCTTGTTTGAATACACTACCTGGTATGGCAATGATCGCAAGAACTAGGAAGTAAATGCGTTCCACTTCATAAATTACGGGATATTCCATTTCACAAGAGAACGACACAACTTGTGATGCTGGGAACAAGACACTCATGAAGTGAACGTGGCTTCAGACGACGCTTTAGTAATAGTGAAACGAAGCATATGGGGAATTAATTAACAATGACACATCACGAAAGACGATAGTTACAGATGGAAAACAAAATAATAGATTGAGTTAAACTTTTTACTAATTCAGGAAATATGGAAAGGAATACATGTGTCAATACATAGTTGATTCCGAATTTGACAGAATCCAATAAACGCCAAATCGATTGAAGCATATATTTTGTTGAAAAAGTTTTCATGTATTTCTATAGAATTTAAATTCAGAAACATCATAACTAGACCACAATAAATCGTGATTGAGGTAACGATGGTGCATCGCCAAGAATTGAAGATTGCTACAAGTAACACTTATTCTAAAAATATAGCGTTTTAACTTATTGCTACAGCGACGTGCGACAGTCTGATGACCAAAACAGGTTTGGAAACTATGGGCTAATCACAAATAATTTTAATAATCTGGAAGTGGCTGCTCGTGTTGAGCTCACCGCCAATCACAGAAGTCTCGAATCCAACATTTCATGTACAGGAAATATAATCGCTACCTTGGGCCAAGTAAATTCCGAGATTAAATCTTGGCTTGCTCGGTGATTAGACAGAAAATTCCCAGAGCATTATTGATGATCAATGACTTAATGCTTTCACAAGTGTATCTTCTGCTTATCCTCGCCTATCCCGGGGTCTTGGTCAGACTGGGGAAGTCCCTGAAAGTTCATGCTTTGTTTCTTCAGAGACCATTACAGTTTTGTTGGACAGTCTGGACGAACAATAGACTCATTGGGGTCTTCATTAAACAGGCAGGCCATTCTGCCAATTGTGTTCTATTAATGATCAGTGACGTGCATACTTTAATTACATTTTTCAGCTTTGGCACTCTGGAGGTTATGTTAGTGCATGCGAACATGTACAACGAAAATACCATCAGACTGGACCATGCTACCACTTTCTTCTGGTGAAAAACAAATCACTGCAACTCTCATTTTAGCCGTCTACCTTTAACCTTAATGTCAAGCCTGATGCTTGACATCTCTAAAGAAGAAAATGGCCCTTCCTGTCTGAGCTTTCTTTGCCAATCAACGACTTATAACCTCTATCTCAGGTCTCTTAATGAACCCCACCATTCCAAGCCAGAAAAAAATAATTGCTACATACCCAACATTTCCATCCAATCAAACAGTTGACTCCAAACAGCGTGATGGTGAATCTCCACTGCAGTTTCGCTCGAAGAAAACATAACTTTCTCATAAATTGTTAAGCAGAACTACACACGATTTTCCTGTTGTGACAAACCATTTTTTTTAATCCTAACAGGAACTCTAACATAATCTATCTCATCAAAAATTGGCAAAATTCAATTTATTTTGCAACCTGCCTATTGTATTATTATGCACTTAAGGATGGGAAATAAATGCTGGCCTAGCCACCAATGCCCACATCCCATGAATGAATAATATTTTTTAAAAAGCCTTTAGAAATCATTGGGTATGCACATTCAAGTCCCTGTAGTTTTCGTTTCTTTCCAGGGTCCGACAATTCACAGTGGAGTCTTGCGCTTTATCAGATCTTTTCAAGTGCAGTACCACACCGTTTTCTGATTTGAATCCGCTTACCAATGCTCGCCCCAGCTGTTCAGGCATTGGAAGTCTTTCTGCAGGATGCAGCAAGGCCGTACGTGTAGCACTATATTCAGATTTGGCATGATTCTAACAAAGCATACGTTAGGTTTGGAGGCATTTGAAAAAGTTTTCCGGGCTGATTCCTGAAAGAAAGAGGCAATTTAATGAAAAGCAACCAAGTAGATATCCCATTTTAAATTGGAATGTCAAGAAATGAGGGGTTTTTCTAATTGATTCAGTAGTATCTTTGAGGTGATATGAGAACACAAATGCTGAGAAGATTATCCATGAAGAGGGACTCTGGCACTCTGGGTCATATATACTCAACAAGAAGGAATTGACTTAGGTTTGATATGTAATGTACTTTCTTCTCCAAGAGAACAGTGCATATCAGAACTTTACTCCGGAGAGACTGGAGGCCGGATTACAAAAATTGTTTAAAGAGAAAGTAGGTTTGTCTTGTAAATGTCGTGACCTAGATGGATATGAAGAGATGAAAGAGAGATAAACAATTGTTTTATAAATTGGCAGGGGTGGATTGAAGAGACAAATACCCTACGCTTATTGATAATTCGTAATTTCCAAAGAATGTTTCCCTTTAACTGCTCATTAAATGCATTAAAATTATGCTGTCATTAATTTCAGATCACTGGATCCAATTCTGAAACTACCTTCGTAACAGAACCCACAGAACTGTAGACACTCCTATGCTGTTGGCGTCTACAAGGCAGCTAGCCAAATACTTTCAAAGAAAGAGATGTTTTGTCAACTGGAGATGTTTAATGAATAATGACATTGTAGGAATACCCAAATCATGAGAATGAATGTTTAACTAATGAAACTAATGACACAATATCAGGACAGTCATTTGACATTTCTATAAAGTGATATTGCTGCATTGGAGATGTTGCCATTATCTTACCGAAAATTAATCCACCACTCAGGTAAATTTGCAACTGGGTTAAATAACAGCATTTATTGATTATTAAACAAAGAACCCCTTTCAGATAGCTGAGTTGCAAAAAAAAAACCCTGCATTGCAAATATCCATGTTTACATGGAAGAAAAGTGGGATTGACATTCAATAACTACCTGGAATTAGGAATCTAACGAAAACCAAGAGACCCCTGTTTTTGTCTCATACAGCATCATCAACTCCTTTCCATCATTGCGCTCAAGAATCGTACCTTTCAAACAACGTTCTGACAACATCACAACAATGGTCGGGAATGTTCAGACCCATTGATTGGACATGCCCATTACAGGTGAAAAGTAATAGACCAAGCTAATCAATTCGACAGCTAATGAAGAATGTCGAAAGTAGACATGGGGTGGCAGTTATCAGGGTTGGATTTCTTTGCACAGGAAATACTGGGAATTTTTCCATGATGCCATGTTGATATAGATGTCGCAACTGTACTGGAACAGCTTAACTAGTGATGTGGCAAGTTCAGGACCTGAACTCTTCAGTACTGTGGAGGGAATATTCACTGCAACTTTTTCTTGATATATCGTGGAGTGGGTTGTAATGGCTGAAGGTGTGAGCCATCACTGGAGGTTCCAGAGAAGGACCATGCAGTTGAAGACATTATAGCCAATGATTCAGAATTGGCTTTTTCACTAATGCACTCGCCTAACCTACCATTGAGAATGGAGGGTTCATCAAGTCTCTTCCTTCGGTGAAGTGTTTTCATTGTCCAGCACTGTTTGTGCCTCAGTGTGACAGGGATGCAGGTCTTAGATCAGATTCAATGATTGCAGAATTACTTAGTTCTGTCTGTCACTTGTTGATTACTCCGTGTAGAATGCAATTACATTTGTTTTGTAGCTTCAGCAGTTTGACATCTGGTGGAATATGACAGAATATTGAACATTTTCTTTTCCGGAAGTGTACAACAACAATAATACACACGAATTTGACAACATCCATGATTTGAATGGCATTACATCCACAAGCATGTACTCTTTTCAACACTCATGCTTGGCACACCAATGTGTATCATCTCCAGATGTACTGCAGAAATTCATCAAGGCTGCTTGGATAGCAAGTTCTAAACCAATGACCTCTGCCATGAGCAGGAAACACATGGGAACACATTCGCCTGTCAGTTCTCTTTCAAGCAGCTGAACATCTTGACTTGATAATATATTACTGTTCCTTTATTGTGTTGGGTCAAGATCGTGGAAATCTCTACCAAAATCGTAGTGGATCATCCGGTAGCATCTACAGAGGGTGGTGCATGTTTGGAACGGTTCAATATTTAAAAGACCTTTAGACAAGTACATGGCTATAGAAGGAAATACAGTGATATGTGACAAACGCAGGAAAATGGGACTATTTCAGTTCATGAAACCGGGTTAGCATTGTCAACTTGGGCCTCAGGATTTTTTTCCCGTAATTTATAACTTTATGACTGCATGTACTACAGCAGCTCAAGGCCGTAGTTCACTCCCAATTTTTCAAGGGCTGCAAGGTATGACAATTACTTTTGTTCCGTCAACGTTATCAACATCATCTGAATGAATTACAATAAAACCCACTTTGCAATACATCCTCCATGAACTTCAATCATGTGGAAAGGCGTTTTACTTATATGGACTGAGTGTTTCGTCCTCCACCACTGACATACAAAAGCAAAAGCTAGATGCTTATTAATATCTGCATGAAAAGACATTTCCTCATATCTCACCCTCCACCAGATCCTCTACAATTACCTTAAATCAGTGTACATGCTAAATTGTTTATGCGCTGGATTAAGGAAAATGCTATACATTCAAATCCAGCCCATGCTTACTCTTTATGCATTAACATGTCAACCAAGCCTAAATTTTGAAAAAAAAAAGAACAATCAATGCTTAACCAATCTTTCGACACTGCTTCAACTTCCAACACATGAAACTTTCACTTCTGTCAATCTCTTGAGCGTCTGCAGAGCAATTATATCCTACACTCTTATGATCAGTCGTGGACACAACATTATAACCTATCGCAGGCTAACCACCGTTTTACACAATTTCCGCATTGTACACTTCTTTTTGGATTTATTTCCCGTCCCAATGAAGAACAAACAAAATTCTGTATAGTTTCTATAATACCTTATCCAGATGTTCCTTCAGATTCAAGGACATGTGGACAAGTGTCCAAAATCATTCACACGCCTCTTCCCTCTCAATATTTACCTTATTATTCAGTACTGCCTCGTATTGTCTGTTGGAGAAAATCTCACTGAATTAAGCAACGGATTTAAGGCAAATTGTCTTCTGTGAAACCAGCGAAGTGACATACAATTAATAGTACAAATCATGAAATCAATTTGCATAATAACGCCATGACAAACGTACTTAGTGATAAAATATTTCAATTGAAGTAAAGTGTTACCCATATGACATCGTCCTAGCATATCCAATTCAGAGTAGTTAGTTCATGTGACCGAAGAGATAGGATTCATGATGGAGATCAGTTTTCTGAAAAGAGCTCCGAAGCTGGGGCTCATCAAGAATGAAGAAAAGAGGAACAGGCCCGTCATTCCACTATGTCAGCATAGAACATAACTCTAAATGAATCCTACTTTTCTGCGCATGTTCCATTCCTCCTCTATTGCCTGCCTGTTCATGTGCCTGGCTAAATGCCTCTTAAACATTGATATCACACCGGTTACGCTCCCTATTTGACAGTGCGATCCAGGAACCAACCAGCCTATGCACTAAAAATCACTGTACTTGTCCTTTAAATATTTCCCTTCTCAACGTAAACCTATGTCAGCCCTAACATTTATATCTTAACCCCATATTAAAGGCCTCCGATAATCCATTCCATCCATACAATTCGTGCCTTGTAATGGTTCGCCCTACAGCCTCCGAAACTCTGACAAAAACAAGGGAAGTGTGTGCTATCTCTCCTTATAAATAATAGACCCCAATGCAGGTACACCCTTCCTATTGTGTAGCGACCATTGCAGCACACAATATTTCAAACGTCTCTATTTTGAAATCTTACATAGCTGCAACATAACTACTGTTTATACTCAATGCTCTGACAGATC
This sequence comes from Rhincodon typus, assembly GCF_021869965.1. Lineage (NCBI taxonomy): Eukaryota > Metazoa > Chordata > Chondrichthyes > Orectolobiformes > Rhincodontidae > Rhincodon > Rhincodon typus. The sequence goes on along the minus strand of NC_063379.1, from coordinate 83,534 downwards.
AAGGCAAGAATGCTGGGCGTGCTCGTTACAATCTTGCACATTTTGTTAGCATGTTCTTTCACCCCAAGATCCCTCTTAATGTCAATGCTCCAAGGGTTCTTCCATTTGTTGTACACTTTGCAAATATATTAAAGTTCATAAAATGCATCAACTCACAGTGGTTAGGATTCAGCTCCAGTTGCTATTTAGAATCATAGAGTCATAGACGTCTACAGCATGGAAATAGGCCCTTCAACCCCACAATTCCATACCTCACAATTTAAATTTGTCCCGTTTAACTGCATTTGGTCCACATCCCTCCAAATCTATCCTTGTCCATCAATCTTCAAAATGTTTCTTAAATTATGAAATTGTACTTGCTTCCACCATTACCTTTCCCAGTCCATTCGAGACACTCACCACTTTCTGGTCGAATTAAAATTGTCCCTCTGGACACTTTCGCATTTCTGCCCTCTCACTGTAAACCCATGCCCTCTAATTTTAGATTCCCCATAGCCTGTGGAAAAGCTGTCGACTATCTACCATATCTGTTCCTCATGATTTGATATTCCTCTATAAAGGGCGGCACGATGGCTCAATGGTTAGCACCGTAGGGATTCTATGGTTTCCTCAGGCTCCTACACTACAGACAAAACAAAATCTAAGCCTATCCAATTCCTCCTTATAACTCAAACTTTCTAGTCCATGTAACTATCTAAGAATTTTTTGTCTGCGCTCTTTCTAGTTTAATGATATTCTTTATGTAGGAAGGCAAACAAAATTGCATGCAGTACTACAAACATGACATTAGCAACGTCTTTTATAAGTGCATCAAGATGTACCAACTCCTATTGGAGAGTTGGGCGGAGAATGGCAGATGGAGTTCAATCCAGGCAAGTGCAAGGTGATGCATTTTGGAAGATCCAATTCAAGAGCGAACTATATTGTAAATGGAAAAGCCCTGGGGAAAATTGATGCACAGAGAGATCTGGGTGTTCAGGTCCATTGTACTCTGAAGGTGGCAACACAGGTGAATAGAGTGGTCAAGAAGGCATACGGCATGGTTTCATTCATCGGACGGGATATTGAGTACAAGAGTTGGTAGGTTATGTTACAGTTGTATAGGACTTTTGGTCGACCACATTTGGAATACTGCGTGCAGTTCTGGACACCACATTACCAAAAGGATGTGGATGCTTTGGAAAGGGTGCAGAGGAGGTTCACCAGGATGTTGCCTGGTATGGAGGGCGCTAGCTGTGAAGAGAGGTTGAGTAGATTAGGATTACTTACATTAGAAAGACGGAGGTTGAGAGGGGACCTGATTGAGGTCTACAAAATCATGAGAGGTATAGACAAGGTGGATAGCAAGAAGCTTTTTCCCAGAGTGGGGGACTCAATTACGAGGGGTCACGATTTCAAGGTGAGAGGGGAAAAGTTTAAGGGAGATATGTGTGGAAAGTTCTTTACGAAGAGGGTGGTGGGTGCCTGGAACGCGTTGCCAGCGGAGGTGGTAGAGGCGGGCACAATAGCATCATTTAAGATGTATCTGGACAGGTACATGAATGGGCAGGGAGCAGAGGGATACAGATTCTTGGAAAATAGGCGACAGATTTAGATAGAGGATCTGGATCGGCGCAGGCTTTGAGGGCCAAAGGGCCTGTACCTGCGCTGTAATTTTCTTTGTTCTTTTTTCTTTGTTCTATACTCAATGCTATGACCGATGTAAGCTGGCATGCTGAAAGCCTTGTTCACCGTCCTCTCTACCCGTGGCTCCATTTTCAATGAGATATGAAACTATATCCTAAGATCTATTTGTTCTGAAACATTCCCAACGACCCGCCCTGATTTGCCTTGACAAAATGCAATAGTGTGCATGTATATAAATTAATCTCTATCTGCCATTCCACAGCCCACTGGCCCACTTTCTGAAGATATCGCTGCATTATAAAATTGTGATCATCACAGAGACCTGGTTGAGAGAGGACTGTTCAACGTTCCACGGTTTTGTTGTTTTGGACGAGATAGGATGGAGATAAAAGAAGTGGGGGACTTGCATTATCTGCACTGAAAGAGAGTCTCGTCAACTGAGGCAATATGGGTAGAGCTGAAAAATAAGAAGGCTGCATTCATTCTGATGGGATTAACGTATAATCGCTCAAACAGTGACGAACCATTGAGATAAAAAGCAAATATTTAGGCAGATGACGGTAGGGGGGCAATAACAAAAGCATTGACATAGTGGGTGACTTCAAATTCTCCAATATTGACTGGAATATCCTTAGCACATGAGGCTTAGACGAAGAAGAATTTTGTACGTCCATCCAGAAGAATTTTTTAAACACTATGTGGACATTCAACAAGTGGAGGGCCTTAACAGACATTGTACTGGCTAATGAGCCCGACCAAGTGACTGACGTTTCAGTGATGGAACAATTGAGAAACAGTGATCAGAACTCCTTACGTTTTAACATATCTATGAATAAGGATAAGTCAGGAGCTGCAGGAACTACTAAGTTTGGGTGCGGGGTCAAATTCTGAGATTATTAGTCAGGAGCTAACGGCAGGTAATTGGTAGCAGCTGTTATTGGGCTAGTCTCCATTTGTCAGTTGTTTGAAGGCCCACTGATCTGAGTTCAGGGCCAGCATGTTTCAATAAGGACAAAGGACAAGAACGAAAATGTACGAGAAGCTTAAGTAACGTGGTAGGTTTTAAATGTCGTCAAAACAAGAACAAACGAAGCAAGAGCAAGGCTTATGAAGTAAACATCGGACTAAGCCCACGAGTAATACAAAGAAAGGAGGAAAGAACTCGTGCAGATAATGTGGAAAGAAAAGAGGAGGCATGAATTGACCTTGGCAAGTAGAAATAAAAAAAAAACCAATGCATTCCATACAGACATTGAATATAAGTGGATTACTAGGGAGAGGATAGGGCCACTCAAGCATAAAGGTAGAAACATGTGCTTGGAGATAGAAAATGTAGACAAGATCCCAAATAACTGCTTTGCATCGGTGTTCACCCAAGGAAAAAAAAGGACAGTGAAATTATAATGAAGCATGTTGATATACGAGTGCGTTTTGAGGTCAATAACGAAGTGGCGTTGGTTCGCCTTAAGAACGTTAGGACGTGTCAGTCGCCAGGGCCCGGTTGTATCCAGCCTAGCTTTTTGGAAAAGGCAAGAGAGGATCTTACTAGGGACTTGACAATGATACTTTTTTTTATCTTGTCTCGACACTGGAGAGGTCCTGGAGGAATGGTGAAGAGCTACTATTGTTCCTGTATTCAAGAAGGAAAATAGGAATAATCCAGGAAATTATGAACCAGTGATTCCCAGATCAATGGTTGGGAAACAATTGCAGAAAATTCTCAAGGATAGTGTTTACGCGTTTTTGGAAAAGGATGGCTGAGATAGGGACAATCAGAATGGATTTGTACTGGCAGGTCATGCCTGAAGAACGTGAGTGAATATTTCGAGGACGTTACAGAGGTGGCCGATGAGGGCAGAGCAGTGGATGTTGTCTGCACAAATATTAGTAAATTTTGGTCCAAGATCTCTCAAGTAACTTCATCCAGAAGATTAAGATGTATAGGAACTGGAAGACAGTAGTAGTGGAAGGGTATTTTTCTGGATCGAGGTTATTGAGTAGCGATGCTCTGCAAAGGGATGTGTACTGGGATCTCTGCTGCCTCTGATTTATATATATATATGACTTGGATGAAAATGTGGATGGGTGTGTTGGTAAGTTTGCAAATGACACGAAGATTGGCGGTGTTGTAGACAGTGGAGAAGGCTGTAAAAATCAAAGTGGAATATAAATGAGTTGCAGATATTGTCAGAGATATGGTAGATGGAGTTTAATCCGGCAAGTGTGAGGTGCTGAACTTTCATTGATGAAACGTCAAGGAAATGTGTTCAGTTATTGATAAGACCCTGAACAGCATTGAAGTATAGAGGGATCTTGGGGATCAAGTCCATAGCTCCCGTAAAGTAGCCAGACAAATAGATAGGATGGTAAAGATGGCGTGTGTTTTTTTTTGAGACATCAAGCAAAAGAGTCAGCATGTCATGTTGCAAATTTACAAGACTTTGGTAATGTCACAATCAGAATACTGCATTCAATTGAGCTCGCCACAATGCAGGAAGAAGGCTTTGTGGAGGCTTTGGAGAGGGTGAAGAAGATGTTTACCAGGATGCTGCCAGGATTGGAGTGTACGGGTTATATCGAAAAATAAACTCAGACTGTTCTCTCTGGAGCAGCCTAGGCTGATTGGATACTTGATAGAGGTCTATAGCAAGTGCTTAAAAATGTTGAAAGTCAGAATACCTTTTTTCCCAGGGTTGAAATGTCTAATACTAGGAGGCATGCATTAAAGGCGTGATGGAGAAAGTTCGAAGGTGATGTGAGGGGCAATATTTTTAGACAAATTGTAGTAGGTATCTGGAATGCCCTGCCAGGGATAATGGATGCAGATTCGGTAGGGACGTTTAAGGGGCTTTGTAATTAGCACATAAACATGCAAGGAATGGAGTGATATGGATAAAAACCGGCAGAAGGGATTTGTTTACTTTGGCTTTCGGCACAACATCATGGGCCGAAAGGCCCGTTCCTGTACTGTGCTTTGCTATGTTCTATCTTCGTTGACTGATTCCTGTGATGGCAGGACTGGGAAAATTAAAATAAGTGGGACTCGAACCCTGCAGGTGATATTCATTAGATTTAAAACAATGTGGTCAGTCACAAAGAAAGGTATAAGATTACAGTGAGGCTAGACTGCGTATGCAAAAGAAAGAATTTCCCAATGTCCAGGGAGTACAGAACGAGGTGTCATGGTTGAACACCACAAGTTAGGCCAGTTAGGTCTCAGATTAGCGGAATTTCTGTTCAAACATTGTATGAGGCTAAAACATTGAATGTTTCAAGGGAGTTTAGATTTAGTTCTTAGTGATCAAGGTCACAGAGGTTATGGGGACAAATTTGAACAACGAACTGAGTTGATGTTCAGCCATGATCATTTTCAAAGATGTGCCAGGCTCAAAACGAGTTTGAGAAGATTATTACATATAATTGCTCATAATTCGAAAAAAAAAATCATGAGCACTAACGACTTTACAATTATGAGTTGAAACTAAATCATTACATGACATAAACTGTGAGGTGTTTTTTTTAAAACAAGGCAAAAAATAAACACCTAAAGCAACTCGAATTCATCTATAACTGAAAGAAACTGGATTTTAATTAATCATTGTAACATTTTACACAGCGCTTTCTCTACACATCAATGATAATTTAAGGTCAGCAAAGCTTATAGCAGAAGACATTGTTGCAAAACAGAAAATGCAATCATGGGAAACACGTGACAATAAGTAAGCAACTGAGCAGAATGAGAAAACGAAAACAAACTTTTGACTGCGTTAGACACAAACTATTATGAAATTATTTGCACATTTAGCAGTCTGTTTCAATGTATTAACTGGTATGGCAACTATCTGAAGAACTGAATAGTAAATACGTTGTATATGAAAGAAAAAAAATACGGATATTCCACAGCATGTGCAACGAAATAACCCGCGATGCTGGAGCAAGGTGCTCACTGAGTGAATGTAATTTCATTGGAGATCTTCATTACAGTGAAATGAGGCATCTGGGGAAATAACTTCTGGAGACAGGAAAATAAAATAAGCAGATGGTTTTAGTCCTTTAACTAGTTTTTCAATGATGTGGAAAAATACGTGTGATGGAATACACGTAAGGATAAAAGAAACCTAGGCAATTATCTGTTTATCATAAACACCGAAATGGATAGTGTGTACATTTGTTTGAATGCTGTGACTGTGAGTCAATTATTATAACTATCACTTAAAGAAACTTTATACATCTCAGTTGTATCAAACTATTGGAACAAACATTAAAACAATGGCTTATTTGTCATCAGCATAAAATTAAACCCTGGAAGAAGGCGACTTGATTCAAATCTGACATTTCTTCAAATTCCTCCTCCATGACCTTTGGGTCATGTGTTAAATTGTCCATGATTATTTTATTCAAATGGAGCAGTGAAGTGTCAGAATTCAACAGAGGGGTTTATTGCAAAAAAAAGATTTCATCAATTGCTATTTCATGTTCCTCTGGACAAACAATCAGAAAACGTCAATTCCCATTGCGCAACATGTGCACAACTAAATTAAAGTCACCTGGGTTAGAATGAACATCCACCAGCATTTCTCAAAGATTAAAAAAACAATAAGAATTTAGAAATTGTGTTGTATTTGTTTATTATATTGTTGTGCTGACTGAAACCTGGGAGAATCGATTGCACGTCTTGATCAAAATCTGCATATCTGAAAAAAAAAATGCTCTTTGAGGTTTGGTGTTGAGTTTACAACATATTTATGCCTCAGTTATTAGCTGATTATTTTTACACATCCATGCTCTAAAGTTCTGAGTAGAGATTCATAGCAAGAATCAAAACATTTTCTTTTGGAGATTACTGCTGCAAACAGAACTTGAAAGACATTCATGCAGATGGAATAAACAATATATTAGAGATTATTTTTCAAACTGAATAGGCTGGCCAAGAATTGCCTGAATGTAATATGTATGTACTGTATGTGATTGCTGTTGAAAATACTCATGTATGCAATATAATAGAACTGTACAATTAAAATAAACAGCACGACAAAATGAGATCTTAATAGAAAATGACAATTTTTCATGGACAGGCCTTCAATTATAAATAGCTGGCAGGACGTGGAAAAAAAATGAACCAGAAGAAACTCGCTTGCACCCTACCAGTACAAAGAATAAACCTCAGAGTGGAGCGTGTGATAAAAGTCTCTTGGAGTTTTTTGTATATAAGGGTTTTTTTCCACCAGTGCAAGGAAATGTGTGAATTTGAAACATGTTTTTGCGTTTGAATGAACAGTTTGCAGCTTATCTTGTCTGGTCAAATGCACATCAAGTATTGTCTTATTGGGTAAAGTTTTGCTGTCGTTTCATTATAGTACAGTGGTAGCCTTTTATAAAATCGTTATATAATTGACCTTTTTTAAACAAATTTGAACGTCCATCAAACCAGGTTTCAATCGAAATATGACTGTCTACCAATGGTTACGTGAAGTCAAAATATCAGATCGAGAAGGAGGCTTGATTCAGAGTTCATATCTCTCTACCTTTCTCTGAAGAGATAAAAAAGAAACGAAACGGAAGGATTGGTATTTTTTTGGACAAAAGTGATGTCTAATCAACACCTGTTTAATCCATCTTCCAGGGAAAAATAGCGTGGGTGGCAGAGACAGAGTGAAGGTCTACTTAGAATCAAGGTGTGTGTGTGTGTGTGCGCACGCGCGCGCATGCGTGTACCTGAGAATGAAGGGAATTTGGTGTACAAATCAGGATGAGTCACGACTTTGCCGGAAGGTATTAAATTGGGGGAGGGAAAATTATGTCAATATTTGGCAGAAGGTAGGAAGTGCTAATTGGGAGAGGCTGTTATCCAGAAAGTCGACATTTGACATGATGGAGCTGTTTAAAGAACAGTTGATCAGAGATCAGGAACAGCAGGACTAAGTAGGACAAGGATGGCGCAGTACGGGACCCTTGGATAAATAAAGAGGTTGTGAAATTAGTCAAAAGGCAATAAAAAAAGCTAATACAAGGATTAGGAAACTAAAACCTGTCAGGACCAGTGAAGAATATGAAGAAAGCATAAAAGAACTAAAAGAGGGAATTCGGAGAGCAAGTAATTGGCCGTTAAATGACTTTGGCAGGAAGGGTTAAAGAAACTTCCAAGACATTCGATACATACATGATTAAGCAAAAAGATAATTATGGACATGGTAAGATCGCTCAAGGGTAAACAAGATAATTTGTGCTTTGAGGCAGAGGATGTGGCTGAGATTCGAATTGAGTACTTTCCGTCAGTATTCACCCAGGAGAAGGATATGGAGGATCGTGATATTCGTGTGGAGTATGTTGACATGCGAGTGCTTTTTCAGATCAAGAAAGAAGTAGTATTGGGTTTCTTGAAGAGCATTAAAACAGATACGTCCCTATGACCCGATGGGATCGACTCCGAGTTTTGTAGTGAGGCAAGAGAGGAGCTTTCTCGGATATGACGAAGATTTATGTATCCTCACGAGCCACGGGAATGGTCTTGGAGGGCTGGTGCGGAGCTAATGTTGTCCATCCGTCCAAGAAGGAAAATAGGGCTAACCCAGCGATCTGTGCACTGGTGAGTTAGGCATCGGTGGTTGGGAAGCTTTTGGAGAGAATTTTGTAGGGGTAGGATTTATGCACATTTAGAAAAGCATGGCCTAATTAGGGATACTCAGTATGGCTTTGTTCGGGGCAGGTCATGCCTTGCTAACTTGATTGAACTTTACAAGGAGGTGATGATGGAAAGAGCAGTGGATGATGCCTACAAAATCCCTCATGGTAAGCTCATCCAGAAAATTTAGATGCGTGGGATCCACCGTGACTTGGCTGCTTAGCACAAATTAGTTTGCCCGTAGAAGACAAAAGGTATTGGTTGAAGGGTGTTATTTCTGGCAGTGACCAGTGGTATTTTTTAGGTACCCATACTGGGATTGCTGCTGTTTGTGATATATCATTAAATAGCTTGTATGAACATATAGATGGGTGACTTAGTAAGTTTGCAGACGACACACAGATCGTTGGAGTTGTGGGTAGTGTAGAAGTTTGTCAAAGAATACAGCAATATACAGAACATCTGCAGATATGGGTAGAGAAATGGCAGATTGAATTTATCCGGGTAAATGTGAGTGCTGCAATTTGGGAGTTCAAATTTTAGGGAAATGTATGCAGTTAATGGCAGGACGACGAATATTGATGTATAGGGATATCGTGCAGTTCAAGACTGTTGCTCCTTTACAGAAAGAATGTGTAAGCTCTGAACAGAGTGCACAAGAGGTTTCATAGGATTCTGCATGGATCAGATGGCATGAGCCATAAAGAGAGGCTAGAAAAACGTGGATTGTTTTCTCTGGAGTGGCGAAGGCTAATAGGATACTTAACAGAAGTCTATAAAATTGATGTCATGCTTAGATAGGGGTGATGCAATGTTGTTTTTTTTCCCAGATTTGAAATATGTAACCCTAGGGGGGGCGGAAATTAAAGTGAGAGGCGGGAAGTTCACAGCAAGTGTGAGGGGTAAGTTTTGCACAGAGAGTGCCACGAGTCTAGAACACGGTGCCAGGACTGGTGGTGGAGGCAGATATGATAGCGGTGTTCCAGGAGGTTTTGGAAAGCACATGCGTATGCAAAGATTGGAGGATATGGACCAACGGCAGCTGGAAGGGATGAGTTCGATTTGTTTTGTTTGGTTCAACATTGAGTGCCGAAAGGCCCTTTCAATTCTGTATACTTCCATGTTATATGTTCTAAATCCATTAATCTCTGAAGATTTCAGCACAGATACACAGATTTGTTAAGTAACCATAAATGATTCTCACCTTCATGAGCGCGCACAGACTTTCAGAGCTAGGAAACCTTGTTACAGAAGTGTAGAATATTCATTAGGCATTTTATACATATGTAAGAACCAATAGGTTAGCTGCGGAAAAGATAGGTTCACACAAGGACAAGATAATGTATGCATGAAACTGGAGGAAGTGGATGAAATCTTTAATGAGTACTTTGCATCAGAGTCCACAAAGTAAGGGAACTGGTGAATGGTGAGTTTAGATTCGGGTATATTCATATTGTAGGACATGTGAATCTAAAAGGAAAAGAGAAAGTGTTGTTAACTTTACAAGTATTAAGGTAGACAAGTCTCCAGGTCCTGATGGAAACTATCTCAGAATTCTGAAGGAAGCAATGGAGGAAATTGCTGGGGCTTGTACGAAACCTCTGCATCCTCTTTAGTCGTATAATACGTCTCTGAGAACTGGGCAGTAACCAAAATCGTTCCGTCATTACAGAAGGACAACAGGGTTAATCTGGGGAGGTACAGACTGATAAACCGCATGTCCATGGTGGAGCAATTGCTTGAAAAGTTTCATATGGATAGGGCTTACTCACATTTGGAAATATATGGAGCTATTAGACACTGTCAGCATAGCTTTGTACCGGGGACGTCGTATCCCAAAAATTTGATTGAGGTTTTTGAGAAAGTCTCAAAGCTGATTTATGAGGTCAGAAAATTGGATGATGTATGTATCGTTCCAGCAAGGCCTTTGACAAGACCCATCATGACAGGCTGATACAGGCAGTTGCATCACATGTGCTGGTTAGATGGATATAGAAATGGCTGCATCATAGATGACAGAGCGTAGCAGGGGAATGGTGTTTTACATATGGAGATCTGTGAATCGCGGGTCTTCTGCAGCAATGAGCATTGTGATCCTGTATTTGTAACTTATATAGTAAACGATTTGAAGGAGAAAGTAGTTGGTCTGATTCATCAGTTTGCGTACAAAGTTACGAGAGCTGTAGTTTAGGAGAAGATTGTTAGAGGATGAACAGGATAATGAAAAGCTGGAGACTTGGGTGGAGAAATGGGAAATGGAATTTAATCTGGGCAAATTCAAGGTGATGCAGTATAGAAGAAGACAGTAAATGACAGAACTCTTGAAAGGATAAATGTATTGATGAATCTGGACGAACAAGTTAACAGTTTTTGAAGTGACAACACAAGTGGATAAGTTGATAAAGAGGACTTATGGCATGCATGCCTCCATTGGTCGGGGCATAGAGCATAAACATTGTCAAGTCATATTGCAGCTGTATGAACATTGGTTAGACCACATTTGGAATATTGTACACAGTTCTGGTCGCCAAGCTACGAGAAAGATGTGAAGGCTTTGGAGAAGATGTAAAAAAAAAATTGCCATGCCTTTGCCTGTTTTGAAAGATCTTAGCTTTGAGAAGTGTTGAGGTGGAATGACCAAGTAATTCACTCTACATTCAAGAGTTCACTTTCAGCATCAAATAATTTGTTGAAATTACATCGGGGAGAAGATAACCTTTAAAAATACAGAGAACTCTTCAACGATTAAAGGAAAATATGCATTTTTGGACATTTGTTTCATGTTGCCTTTAACAATTACAAAATAATCAAATTATTAATTATCTACAGCAAAGTAAGATAATCATATGACCGCATGGTTAGAAATGGAAAAGTTTGTGATCAACCCCTGGCCATCATGATTTCATGATGACTATCTCATCTCCCTTCCTTGGTCTTCTCATATTTGATACTATTGAAGTGCTTTCTTTCCTACATAAACCATCTCCTCCGTGTTATCTGTCAAATAATTAGATATTTGTTTATCAGTTAAAAAAGAACATTTAAATTGTGTTCTACAGTTTACTCATGTCATATGAGACATACGAAAGAATCCTGATTTTTACTAATTGTTGTAATATCAGTTCCAACAATGTTACATAAATACTCTTACTGTTAAAATCCCTCAGCTAACAAGTTGTGAGCAGTTTCTTTCTCACTGTGATTACTAGGCACCCCATTTGTATACTTGGATGACTTAGATGTGTTTATTCGATCCACATTCCAAAGTCTGATTGTTTATATGCCTGTATGAAAATTCTACATGCAATGATATGTAGACTGCTTTATTTTCTTAGACTGATTTGCTCTCAAACTTTGTTTGAATCTTTTGCTCTAGTGCTTTTCAGTGACTTTTATATGTAGGATTCACAATAGATATCTATGACTTTTTAAAAGATTTTATCTAAAACCCACTATTACTATTGTAACAGATTGATAACTAAGTGAAATTCATTGATTACATGAAGTGTGAAATGTTGTTATTTATGTCGTACGTGTAAACAACTTCAGCTGCATATTCTATCCTATTTCTCTTACCTTGGGTCAACAGAGGTATTGTTGTTCTATTTGTGAAGACTTCGTTGAATAAATATTTTCTCTCAAGCTCGCCAACCAATGCCAGCAATATTCTGTTACTAATCCCGTGTGTCGCCAACAGTTCCCATCTTGTACTGCTCAGTTATGGGCAGTCCTAACAAGCAGAGATTGGAAAGAAAGAAAGACTATTTTTGTTTTCACTGGAAGGAGAGAGGATAAAGGGCCACCTGATAGAGGATTGTATACTTTTTACAATCACGGATAGAATGGATACTGGGAGTCATTTTCTTCCCAGAGAAGTGTCAATTGCTATATAACACATGTTTATGTTGGAAGGGGAATGTTTAAATAAGCAATAAGAGGCAAGGTATGTACACAGAGAATGATTCGTGTCTGGAAGATGACAGATTTGGTGGCAGAGGCAAGCACAAAAGAACGTTTAATAAACAACCAGCGAGGGACATGAATGAGAATAGAATAATACGTACTGTGCAGAAGCAAAAGGACTTTAGTTCAGAAAGATGTCATGTGCAGGCATAAGTTTGGTGGGTCAAATGGCCTATTTCTGTGCTGTATTGTTCCTTGTTCTTTGGTCTGATTTTGAGAAAAACATTTTGGCTCTTTTCCCTGTTTGATGTATTATATTGTATTTATTTATGGTGCTGAATTAGATTTTGCCTCGATCATATTTCATTTAATACTACTGCGAATTATATCAGAAGTTTTAGTCGTTGAAGTTCACACTCCTCTGATAATACTGAAGCATTTAAATTGTTTCATTGTAACTGCATGGTGAAGTGTTGCAGCCATACTCTCTACTGCAGTGTTTGTGCTACAGCAGCAACATTACAACATGCGGAACATTATCAAGGAGCACAATGGATTAAAATTCATCATGAAAAGACTGATCTCTACAGATGATTCTCAATGTTTGTAAAAATGTCTTCCTCAGTACAGTGTCTCCATTTTTTTTTTAGTGTATTTTTGCCAGTGGATTTTTGTTTGTTGCTATTAACGTGAAATGACTTGTATTTGGTTTTGTAACCTGATTGTATGAGATAAGAAGGAGTAGGAAGACAAAGCAAGCTACTGTCCCTGTGGAAGTATTAAAGATTTTAAATTCAAGATCTCACAACTTTAGCTCATACAGAAAAGTTCCTTGCAGCATCCAGGGAGATACCATAAATAGATATGCATGAAATAATTTACAGCATCAGGAAAATATACTTCATAGTCATTGTTGTTATTGGCGTTCCTGGAAAGTGTCTGTAAGCTCTGAAGGTGGCTTATTTTCTGAAAGAGTCAGATTCTGTTATTAGTCTATGTCTTACGTGCTCATGAATCACCGTTTTTAAACAGACACCCAAAATTGTTTTCACTATCATAAGTGAATGTGAAGGATGATAGCTCCGGTTTTATTCTATTGCTACTGGATTAAACCACCAATGGAACTGAGGTTAACGGAATCAGAGAGTAATACGTTTAGTAAGACCACGTGGACAGCAGTGCAAACAGCGGTCTCAGGTTATTTAGTGTCTGGCCCTTTCGAAACTGTACTAATTTTGCGCAACAAGCTGGGATGAAAACAATCACATCTTTTTTGAAACTGATGTTACATATTCTTTCCCACCTGCGCTCTATTAATACTGCCCAGTTTCGTGGTCATGTACTCATGTACAAACAGGAATTCTCCATCTAAAATCAAGGAGATTGGTTACAGTTTATCGTCTGAAATATTTGAATTGTGTGAATGCACTTCTTTTTCGTTCAGCACTGTGACCTTCAGAACAGGTATTAATTGTATCCTGACATTTAACCTGCATTGTTAGAAATATCTAAATCACTAAATAACGACTTATTGTCAAACTGAGTATTATTAAACTAACGACTCACTTCAGTTTGAATTGTTCAAAAATTCTTGTTCAGGAGAATTTGTGATTCATGAATGCTCAAGGACTGATATTTCCATGTATAAGCTAAATATTTTGTTGTCAGTGAAACTGGGATCCATGGGCACTGTAAATGATCATTCTTGACAGATTAGACCTTGTCTCCAATTCAGAGTCCAAGTCCAAGTCTCACATTAAATCTCTCAACATTAACTCGATAAGAGGTGGGATCTGTCAGGAAAATGTGAAACTAAAATATCGGATTTTCATGATTGTTGCATCAGAATGGGAATGGTAAAGAATATATTGTTGAGATTACTAGTAATCCAACATTTGTCAGTTCTCATAAAATCCGGTATAATGATATTGTATCCGTCCAATTTCTTCGCGATCCCTACTTAATTGAATGAATGGAAGGCGGCGTGGTACACGATGCTTTGTATTAATCAGTTTCTATTTAACTTAATAAGGGCTGAGATTTTTCTTCACTTCTTCAAAACCATTCGTCGAGGAGTCGACTTCGTTGACCTTTTTTCACTTTGTTGACCCCTGTCTATCTGTGTTGCAGCTTGGAATGATTTTTTAAACTAAATTCGTGGTACCTTTACATCTCCACAAGTTCAAATTTGACAATGTATGGTTACTACGATTTTTCTACAGACAAATGCCTAATCTCGTGGTGAGTTTTGTTCAAAATTATCATTTAAATATTTATTATGTACAATATTACCAACAATAAAGTATTATTCAATTCGAATATGCACTTTCATTTCTCATCCCTAATAAAGGCACTGTCAATTTGGAATTGTCTAAAAAAATTTCGAACTCTTACTTCTGCTTTCTGATTCCTCTTTGTGTATGAAGATTGCAAAATAAAGAGATCCCAATGCTGAACCTGATGGAGAACAATTTCTCACTTTCTGACTGTCTGAATAAATCCCTTTCACTCGTCGTCTGTGCTTTCTGCTTTTTAAACGAAAATGCAGTGCTTTGTTCTGCTTATCCCCTAAATATATTTCCTTGTGATTTCGAATGAAGCTCCCTGTGCTTTTAATTAACTGTTTAAAGGAAACCAAGGAATCCTGCATCTCTTGCAGCTTTGTAAGATAATCTTTCCTTTCAACTTCCAAAAAAAAATAAATCAGGTTAGATACTTTTGGCATCATTTCCGGAAGAGACATTAACCTCTCTTTGTGATGCAAACAAATTTCAGTATTTTATTTTAGATCCTCTTTCTTGCCTCTGCTATTATATATGCGGGGTTAAGTTTCATTGAAGTTGTAATATGCTATATTTTAAATGTATGGTTACTATTATAGATCAGTGGATGAATTAGACCTTTATAACTGAAGTAAATATGATCCTCAGTTTTCTCATGTCTAAATGTTTACTATGTAATTCAAATTATTTTATAAAAGTAATTGGAGTTCAGTCTCTTTTTTTATATATATTGTCATTGTTCTCCATTGCAAATAGATGAATTTCTTACATTTTGCAATTAATTTCCGCAACTAGAAATCATTCTTTATTGCTCACTAATGGATTATTCTGACCATTTTATTTACGCAGAATATGTGCGTTACTTGCTTCTGAGCTCAGACCTGTGCTCAAAAATGTCAATAGCACTTACATGTCCCCGTATAAATTTCCAAAACAAAAGAATAAAAGAGAAATATGGCACGGGAATAGGCCCTTCGGCCCTCCACGCTTGTGCCAATGATTATGCCCTGACTAAACTAAAAGTCAAACCTTCTGCCCTTATTCTGTCCAGATCCCTCCATTCCGTCCCTATTCATGTAACCATTTAGACGCATCTTAAGTTTCCCCAACGTGTCTGCTTACACCACCTCCTATGGCAGGTCATTCCAGGCTCTTACCACTATCTGCGTGAAAATTTTTCCTTGCTCCTCTCCCTTAAGCGCTTTTCTTTTCACCTTGAAACTGTACCCTCTTACAATTTAAACCTCAACTCTGGGAAAAACCTTCTGACTATCCACCGTATCAATGCCTCAAATTCCTGTAATCTCTAATTGTACTGTGTGCGCGTTTGTGTGTGTGTGTGAGAGAGAGAGAGAGAGAGAGGGGGAGAGAGAAAGAGAGAGAGAGAGAGATCATACGATGTATCAGCTTTTACTGCTTTCTGGAGTACTGAATTCCACAGATTCCTTATCATGTGTGGGGACTCGACTAATTATTGTGCCTGTAGAGGGCATGGTTTTATCAGAGTGTCTCTGATAGGAAGAGTAGCTGTTTCCAAAGCGATGTGGGGTGAAGGGGTGAAGCGGTTTACATTGTGTACAGAGAGTCAGAGAACCTACTTAAAGACTGCATGCTAACAGTCTGTGTGAATAAGTGTTGGTCAGGTGAATCAGCAGTTTACTGAGATATTTGTCTTCAAGGAACTTTCGCAGCATCACTCAAACCACAATTGTCTGTAACTGTAAATTTTTGCAGCAACGCACGTTCAGAGCATGCCTTTGCACAGTGGTCCTCAGTTCATTGAGCATTTTGCCTTCACATTCAGGCAAGTTAACCACCCCTGAATAGGGTTATAAGCTAACTACCGTGGTATTTAAATTCCAGAACCAAATGATGATGTGAATAGCCAACAAGCAACGATGATGTAATGAATATTTCTGTGTTTCTTTCTTATCGTTCTATTTTCGTGATATTACATTATTAACATTGGTCGCATTCGAGAATAATATTGAAAATTTGCCCTTAACTGATATGATCAAAACTCTTGCATTCTAGAAATGAAGGTAACACAATTTAATATAACTCTATTCATTTGCAAAGCAGTTTAATTCGTTTTCCTTTCCTGTGAAGTTCGCAGGTCGTATATGATTGACGTTGAACATAGAATAACCAACAGTGCATGTCTTTCAGCTGAGGACTTCAATGCTGAACATGAAGCTAAACAGAACTACTAATCACATCTGCATGCGCAAAACATGTACCCTTTTATTACTTGTCTGTTCGTCTTACTAACCGCCACGTAAAAGTTCCTATTGTATCATCTTCTATCACTTTCTAGTTAGTGCGTTCCAGGCACCTACAACCCTCTGCGCAAAAAAAGATTTCCTCGCACATCTCCTTTAAACTTTTCCCTTCAACCTCTGTCGCTAATATTCGGAATTTCCGCCCTGGGAAATAAAGCCGCTGACTACACACCTTATGCCCTTTATATTTTTTTAAGTTCCTCTCAGCTTCAAATGCTCTCACGAAAACGAACCAAGTTTTTTTTTCTAACTTTTCCTTATAGCTAATACACTCCAAACCAGACAGCATCCTGATTAACCACTTTTCCAAACTCTAGAAAGCCTCAACATCCTACCGCTGATACAGCCACCACAACTGCACACAATACTCCAAACATGGTCGAACTGAGCTTTTGTGCAGTTGCAACATGACTCGTCAATTTTTATACTCAATGCCCCGACTCTTGAAGTCAAGCATGGCATATGCGTTCATTATCACCTAAATCATTTATGTTGCCAGTTTGAGGATGCTTTCGACTTGCACCTCAACATCCATCTGACTGTCAATACTTCTAAGGATGCTGTTATTTATTCGAAACGTTCTACTTGCATTTGTACTCCCAAAAAAGCATCACTTCAAGTTGCCCAGATTAAATTCCATCTGTCAGTTTCCAACTCAATTAATTATTTCAATGAATCTATATCCTGCAGTATCCGATTACAGCCTACGTCATTGTCCAAAACTACAGTGAATTTTGTATTGTTTGCAAACTAACTAATTATATCCCATACATTTGTTTCCTGAGATCATATTACAAATGGCACAGCTTCCAGCACTGCACCATGATGAACACCGCTGATCGCAGCCCTCAAGTTAGAACAACACACGTCCAAAATAATCCACTGTCTTCTATAATCAAGCGAGATTTGATTTCAAATTGTCAAGTCTCTGTGAATCTCATGCTAATCTTCTTGACCAACTTACCATGAAAGATGTTGTCAAATGCGTTATTAAAGTCCTTGAGGACAACACCCACTGAATTAATCTTGTCAACTATGTATGTCAATTCCTAAAAAGCTCAATCTAATTTGTGAGACAAGATAACCATCGTAAACAAAACAATGTTCAATCTCTCTAATAAGCAAATTCATCTCTGCATGGTAAGCGCATTCTGTCGCTAAGAATCTTCTCCAATAACTTCCCTAACATTGATATAAGTTTCGCCATCTGATAATTTCCTGGATTATTCTTGATGCTCTTCTTAAACAAGGTAAAAATGCTGGATGTTTTGCAGTCTTCTGTGACTTCACCGATGGAAAAATAGGATATGCACACCTCTGACAAGTCCCCAACATTCTCCTCCATTGTCATGCACACTCTCGGATAAATACCATCGGGCCGTGGGACTTACCTACCTTAATGTTTGCAAGACACTCAAGACCTCCTCGTTCTTCGGACCAACATGTTGTAGATTATCAACATTCTCTTCCCTATTCATACTGTGATCCATGCCCTTCTTGTTGGTGAACACCAATGTAAATATTCATTAAGGACCTTGCCCACTTCCACTGGCACCAAGGGAGAAAAAAAAATCCTTTTTCTGCCGTTGAGATGGTCCAACTTTTCTCTTGCTAATTCATTCTCCTGGTACGTATAAAATCCCTTGAGGTTCTCCTTAATCTTGCTTGGTAAGAATATTTAACAGCTCCATTTTAGCCCTCTCATATCGCTGTTTAGGTTATTTTCTGTTTCCTTCATTTTCAGTAAGGAGCCTATTTCATTTCAGCTTTGTAAAGTGACACGGTTTGACTAAATTACAAGATCACCCCCTTTCCAATGTTCCCAAACATTACCATTACTATCTTATATCCTAACAGGAATATTTTAGTCGTCAATTGTAGTCAAATGTCCTTGAAAATTCTCCTAAATTCTGTACGTGGATTTACCTTCAAACTTCTACCGCCAAACTAATTTTTCCAGTTCCTGTCTAATGACATTGTAATTACAGTTCCACTAATTTAATAATTTCACCTGTCAACAAGTCTTATCCTTTCACAAAAAAACAAAAGAACTGCGGATGCTGTAAATCAAGAGCAAAAACAAAGTTGCTGGAAAATCTCAGCAGGTCTGGCAGCATCTGTGGAGGAGAAAACAGAGTTAACGCTTCGGGTCCGGTGACCCGAAGAAGGGTTCTGAGGAAGGGTCACTAGACCCGAAACGTTAACTGTTTTCTCCTCCACAGATGCTGCCAGACCGGCTGAGCTTTTCCAGCAACTTTGTTTTTGTTCTTATCCTTTCACATCTGTATTGTAAAATTTACGGAAGAATGATCACTGTTCCCAATTTGCGCCCCACTGAATATTCGATCACATGTGCAGGCTAATTGCCGCCAATACACATTCATATGATAGAGTTGTCATGGAACTATGAAATATCACTTCATAAAACCGTGTTTAATGTTAAGTTTAATGACTCATACATAAAGAATCATATGATAAATATCCACATATTCATCACTGCTCCTGGGCTGTTTGGAAATGGGAGCTATTCATTTTTTTTTAAGTTGTTACAAGTAATAACTTGTACAACAATTGCAACCACTTGCTTGCCAAAAACCTACCGTTACAGAGGGGTTTCTACGCGGAAAACGTTTGATTACTAATTCCCAAACTGCTTACTCTTTAATTTCTTCCAGTTAACCTAGTGGCAATTGTTATCCTGTCTCAGGAAAATTCAGCCTATCCACATGTATATCTGATTATCTGGTGTCCACAACAATGGCAAATTTGCTCGAGATCGTCGCTGATGTTATATACACTATCAGATTAGTTATTACTTTTTCCCTTGATCATTCCTGGAAGTCACTGATCATTGTATTTTTATGGGTAGCGTGTGGAAACTGACTGTTCTGTTTGGTTGACAGTTACCTTCAACTTTGATCAATTTCTCACAATTTATTGTCAGAAGATGAAAGTTAAATATTACACAGAGCAAACTGCGATTGCAGATCTGGCTTCAAGCGGCATTCTTCTCTGTTTCAAAAACAATCCGTTTTACTTCATATTTTAAATGGGAGAGATAATCAACAACGTAGTTTGTTTTTGTTATGGAAATTCAAACTATGTAACCGACACACGATGTGTGGGCAACGACTGATTTGATACTATTTTAACCCATTGCTGTCATTCACTTTAATTTTGTTGCTCAATATCACAACAGTTCAACACATTCCAGTGGCTAGTTGAGTCCGTAAGGGATCGAAAGGTCAAATTACCAGCAAGAATAACCGTGATCCAGAGATGCAGAGCTGTGTTAAGTCTGTAATTTTCCTGTTCTCCATATCAGGCTGTTTTATAATTCTGTGGTTACCATTTGTTTTAGAGTTTCTCTACTATAATGTTATAGAGACAGTTCCTGGGGATAATAATGATTCTGAATATATCTTTCGACAAGTCAGATCTATGCTGTGGAGTTTCAGTTGTTGCATAAACACGTTTATTTATGTGGTGAGTCAGTCCAAGTTCGAGAGCAGTTGAAAAACACAGTGAAATATCCAATTACGTCACTTATGCAAGTAATCGATTTTAGACCCCATTGAAAGAAGAATGGATTCGGGCCTTCTGTGTTTTCAATTCAGTGGTGCAATGTTTTGTTGACTACCATCAACTGAAAAACAGAAGAAATTACTAATGGACACATTGTGGGGCTTGACTAGTCAGAAGGTGATTAGAAACTCTGGTATCTGTCAAGAGAGAAATAAAATTGCCCTGTAAAATTTTAAATTCTTCAGTTGTTTTAAGTCAGCACTGTCAATGCATTCATAACTCGTCTGGTTACGCAGGAATGAAGAATGTATTAAAATTGGTATCAATTTCATTAATCCACTTTCAATATGACCGATGCATTCCTCTGTATTGTAACATTACGATTCAGTTTTTATAGCGTATGATCTTCAACCATATGCCTATCAGAGTCAATGGTGAAGAAACTGGATAAATACGTTGGCTCAGAAGACATGGAATACAAGGTTCCTATGGTAGTCAAATGCAAACAGCACATCAATCATTGACATTATGGACAGCCCATGGCCTCATTTCAGTGTTTTTTTCAGTTCGATGAAGGTGACGCAAAATGGCCACTCACGCTTTTTGACCTTCATACAGTGTCAGCAGACAAGACAATGAATGGCCCATTGATATCACAATTGGGTCTCCTTAAAAAAAAAGACGTGTACATGTTGAGATGTCACTGTTAAGGGATATATATTCGTAATTTGTGGTGGCTCTACTTTGAGTATATTAAACATTGAGGAATTTATTTCGATTTCTGTAGACAGGCAGCTCTAAACACATAAGCATTTTTCATGAGGATCATCCTTGGAAATGCCTACTTCAGAGGTAGCTAGGAACCGACAACAATTCCAAATTTATTATTTTGTAAATAATAGAGGGAAAAGTCTGACCCCATAGTATCCTGAACTTATTTTTCAGCAATTATAAATTAGAAATGTAATCAACCAAACAATATATAGGGATGTAACCGAATTCTTTTATGCAAATATCAATAAACAGCAAAGAACATTTCTGCTCTGGCAAACGGGACAGGAACAGCAAAATGGTATGATCAAATTACTTCATGAAAGAAATAGATAGCACAGTTGAGGTCGGGGAGAGGGGTAGGGGAACAAAATGCAGCAGAAAAACAAACAGTCATTACGACCTCGGAGAAATAAGCAATTGCGGCTTCAAAACTTAATGAACAGCTTAATTACAGATGCAAATTATTTGAACAGATCCTTGCACTCAAGTGGACAATGACAGAGAGAAATTATAAGGCACAAGTGAGAGGGATGTCGTCATGTTTTATCTTAAGTATCCAAATAACATTATTTTCATAGCTTGATAAAGTTGTGAAAGTGATTGAATTTCATCCTCATTAATGGAATTCGAATGGATACTGATTTATTTAGTAAAGAGAACGTCTGTGAAAGCATTCAGAGTAGAGACAGTAAGGTTCATTCAACGATCAAACTTTCGTTTAAAGCACAATTACAGAATGTAAATAGAGTAAGTTGTAATTGCAGATGCAAGGTGGAGAGTCCGCGTTGTTTGAACTTTCAAGATCGAGTAAGAGACAAGCTGCTCCCCAAGTTATCAGCTTTGTTGAAGAATTATAGCAGTAGCGTTAACCACGTAACTTCACATACAAAAAAGTTTATATTGGAACTAACACTGCATATTATGCATCTCTTAGCAGATATTAGCACCCTTTTGTATATCCTATATTAATGTAAGTGGGAAGAACAAGTTATATGAGAGAATTTGAAAAGTTATTGGTGGTAACCAATACCCAGTTTATTGGCAATTAATACAATGCAGCTCGTAAGCATCTTGGGAAGGAGCATAACTGTCAGTATATGATTGAATACGATGCATTGTAAGATTCCAAGGGCGGTGGTAAATGTGTCTGGTTAAACTTATGATATCATGGGGAGGATCCTGGCCTGTCCAAATAGCTGTCCATTATTGATCGTGTGTTTACAGAATTTAAGGTGAAGATTAAGCGAAATATGGCTAACAATAAGATCAAAAGCATGTAAACGTTGGAACGCAGTACACATAAATACTTATGTGTTTTAAAATCAGTGGTGCAATGTTTCTGCTAACTACCATCAACTGAAACGCAGAGGAAATTGCGAATGGACACATTGCGGGGCTTGACGAGTCAAAAGGTGATTGTAGGATGTGAGACTGTTCTGTGGAAACTGTTTCCAAAGAACTCTCCCACGTTGCGTTGGTCAGGGACTCTGTATAACGGTTGATTTCTCCTGATAAACATGGTTCTCAAGACACCTGTGTGGCAGCTTTCCCGCAAAAGATGCGGAAACGGAGCATCTGCAAGTATGGATGACTTACTATAGTCACGGTGACAGAGTCAAATAACTTCTGGAAAGTTTATAGAACGGTTTCACGAAAGGAACCAAAGAGAGACCAGGCCATCTTAGACTGAGTACGACACAATAAAAGAAATAGTAAATGTTAATGAACTAAAACAGAAGTTGCTGAAAAAGCTCAGCAGGTTTGATAACATCTGTGAAGAACAAATCAGAGTTAACGTTTCGGGTCCAGTGACTCTTTATCAGTCTCATTTACAACATCCGCAGTTCTCTCGGTTTTCATTTAGTAAGTGGTGATGTATTTGTTGGAGAACTCTTCGGGACTGTAATCATAGTACGTTAGAATTCTCCATCAAGCGGTGAGAGAGTTGATTCTGAGATGAGTGTTCTAATCCGATGCAAGGAATCTACGATGATATGAGGCTTGAGCAGGCAAAATATACTGAAAGAAATGACAATCGTTAGGGAATGTCATACATTAGAAGAGGGAATAGAGGAACTTGGAATAAAGTGTTTATTCCTGGATGGTGAAAGGGCGTAAAGGGACACATCACGACTTACGGGACAAGTTAGAAATTCCATTAGATGTCAAAAAAAAAACAAATTGGCCAGGAAAAATCAATGGAATTCTGGATAGGAACAGTTTAGAAGTCAGATGAGGGATTGATTAAGAATAGATACTAGAGCAGATTATGAACTTATCATGGAAAGGCTAATTGATTTCAAAACACTCCATCGGTGTGAAAGAGGTGAACATTCGAACGTAGAACATAGAACAGTATAACACAGTACAGGCCCTTTGGCCCACGATGTTGTGCCGAACTTTTACCCTAAACCTAAGGTCTAGCTAGCCTCCACCCCTAGCTTATACTTTCATCCATATGCCTATCTAATAGCCGCTTAAATGCCCCTAATGTGGCCGACTCCACTACACTCTCCGGCAATGCATTCCACGCCCCTACCACTCTCTGAGTAAATAACCTACCTCTGACATCTCCCCTATATCTACCTCCACTCACATTAAAACTATGCCCCTCGTAATAGCTACCTCCACACTAGGAAAAAGTCTCTGGCTATCCACTCTATCTATACCTCTGATCATGTTGTACACCTCTAGAAAGTCACCTCTCCTCCTTCATCATTCTAAAGAGAAAAGCCCGAACTCTCTCAACCTTTCCTCGTAAGACCTTCCCTCCATTCCAGGAAACATCCTGGTAAATCTCCTCTGCAACTTTTCCAACGCTTCTACACCTTTCCTGTAATGAGGCGACCAGAACTGGACACAATACTCCAGATGCGGCCGAACCAGGCTTTGGTGTAGCTGGAGCATAACTTCATGGCTCTTGAACTCAATCCCTCTATTAATGAAAGTGAACACATCATACGACTTCTTAAAAACTCTATCCAGCTGGATGGCAGCTTTCAGGGAACTGTGGACATGAACCCCGAGATCTCTCTGCTCCTCCACACTGCCAAGAATCTTTCCATTACCCCTGTATTTTGCTTTTAAGTTTGTCCTTCCAAAATGAATCACCTCACACTTTTCAGGCTTAAACTCCATTTGCCACTTCTCAGCCCAGCTCTATATCCTATCAATGTCCCTTTGTAAACTAGAGCAGCCCTCTGCACTATCCACAACTCGACCCACCTTCGTAACATCCGTGAACTTACTAATCGACACTTCCACTCCTACATCCAAATTATTTACAAAAATCACAAATAGAAGAGGACCCAGAACAGATCCTTGTGGTACACCACACGTAACTGAGCACCATGTTGAATATTTTCCTTCCACTGCCACCCTTTGTCTTCTAAGGGTCAGCCAATTCTGAATCCAATCTGCCACATTTCCCCCTAACCCTTACTTTCTGCATGAGCCTACTATGGGGAACCTTATCAAACGCCTTACTTAAATCCATGTATACCACATCCACTGCTCTACCTTCATCCACATGTTTGGTCACCTCTTCAAAGAATTCAACAAGGTTTTTCAGGCATGATCTACCCCTCACAAATCCATGCTGACTATCACAAATCAAACTGTGCCTATCCAACTGATCATAAATCTTATCTCTCAGAGCCCTTTCCAATAATTTTCCCGCCACTGGCGAACATTGGCGAAAACTAATGTTGGTTCCTTCCTGTCAGAAATAGGGGAATGTATCATGGCGGCAAAATATATATTTTGCATATGTCTTCACATAGAAGGAAAAATGTACGTACCACAATTGATGGGGAACATGGTGTTTTAAGAGAGACAGGAGCAGACCAAATCTGTGTTAGCAAAGAAATGGTGTGGGATGAATTGTTGGAATTGAAGATTGATAATTCTCAAGGTGTGAAAAATGTAAATCACAGATAATTTATAGAAGTGTCCCCTAAAAAAAAAAGAGTTGTATTGGTGGTGATCTTCCGAGATGCAATGGGCCCTGGAAAACTTAACACTGATTATATTCCAGCTGTTGTAATCCCACGATTGAAAAATAGATTTCCGGCAAAAACCAAGAATTATAAACCAGTGAAACTGACGTCAATATTGGGGAAGAGGTCGAGGCGCATCTTCATCAAGGATTTACAGTAGATCATGAGAAAACAGTCGTAGAATCAGACACAGTTAACATGGGTTTACAAGCGGAAAATGACGCATTGTAAACCAATCTGAACTCTTACAGAAAACTCATCGGTAGTGGATGTGGTTTAATTTAATTTTCAGAAGATTTTCTATAAAGTCTTTCATAAGAAACTAATGTGTAAATTTAAAGCAGATTGGATTGGGGAAAATACATTGTTTTGGATAGAAAATTGGCTAGCAGACAAGAAATAAAAAATAGTAGGAGTAATTATTTTTTTTTCCAAATGGCAGGCAGTGATTTGTAGGGCACCACAGGGATCGGTATTGGGATTGTACGTATTCACAATATCTATTAATAGTTTAAATATGGGAACTAAGTTTATTGTTTCAAAATTTACAAATGGCACAAATCTAAGTATAAGGGTGAGCTGTTTAGATGATATATAGATGTTACAGTGGAATTTTGAATTTCTGTGTCCTTGTTCAAAATCATGACAGGTTCATATAATATGAATAAAAGTAAGGTGATCTACTGTGATAGCAAACAGTAGATGATAAATTATCATGTAAACGGTGGTAAATTGAGAGAATGGAATCACAAGAGGACCTTGGTGCCCTTTTGCAACGAGCACTGAAAATAAGCAGGAAGTTTTGCGAGGTAGTAAAGAAGGAACGAATGAATTGCTCTTCACAGCGTGAGCTCTTGCGTGTAAAATCAAGGATGCCCTGCTGCAATCACACAGGGCATTGGTGAGGCCACACCTGAAATATTGCGTTCAGTTTTGGTGTCCTTACCGAATTAACTATGTTCTTTCGATGCAGAGAATGCAGCAAATATTTACCAAAGTTTTTCATGGAATGGTAGGACAAACGTACAAGGAGAGATTGACTCAATTAGGTACTGGAGGACAGAAGATGAGGGGAGAAAACTAGATAAACTCTCTGATCTGGAAAATAACAGAAAGTATTCACCCAGCGCGATTTTCAAGGCTTGAACTTGACACACAGCTTTTACATTTGTTTCTCAATTTCTAATCATTCCTTCTTAACCTCTTTGCTGTTAATGTATGCCTGGAACATCCATGGTTTTTCATAATTGTATTTTTCACCATCTGTTTCTCTTTCCTAACCTTTTGAGTGATATTCTGATTTCACTTTCAAGTTAACAAACTGGATTATGTCCTTGAAACCCGAAGAACAACCTTTCACTTCAGCAACATTTCCTTCCATAGGCCGTAACATGAACGTCTTTAATTACGTCTTGACGAATATCTGTGAAAAATGAGTCACTGTTTTCTGCAATTTTAATTTCAAAAAGAGAGGCTTTCAGTTAGTATCCTATGATAATCAATTGATAAAGTCCATTCATTCAACGGTTTTTTGATGTTATAAATAACAACGCTTGAAAGTTTTTAGTGGTAATTTTAGGATTTTGAAGCAATGACTTGAATATTAGAAAGACTCACGCGCCTTTATATTTTGTCAGAAGTCTGTTTATATCGAAGTAACAATTGATACAATGACCGGGGGATTTTCATGGGAGACTTTTCATTTCTATTCAACAAAATTCACAATAAACTTTAATCAGAAAGAAATACAGAATTCTAAATCCATTATATGCTGTCATAATTATATAATCAATTCATGCAGTTGCCATTTAGTGTAAATAGATATGTTATCCCATGCTTGTGCTTACTCTGAATTTTTTTGTTTTCATCCATAGATTCATGTGTTTGCCGATGAGCAGAAAATTTGCATCGTAAATCTACTCGTTCGAACAATGCAAAATGGTCCGCCAAAATACCCGTTTCTAAAATGAAACAAAAAATTGCAAATTGTCAATTTAACGATTGCCAGAAGTTTGTAACCCACAGCAGCATGAAGATGGCTGATATTTCTGGCCATCGCTGAATCATTCTTGTTCTTGTTTGTGTTTTTGCGAGGACACTGTGCGCTTTACTTTCTGCAATAATTTGCCTGGTGTTCAAATCTCTGAACAGTAAGAAAAAAGTATATCGCTTTTAATAGGCTTGCGATGCTGTCGATGCATTCATGTGCCTTCCAGAAAGACGAAGTCATGTAGTCTGGTTTTCCCGTGTAGTATGATCTGATATCGTCACTCACAATCGCAGGCTTTTATAAAAAGAAACATAGCAGTGCTTGCATCAACTGGCCGTAAAACGATTGATAGAATCACAGTTACTCCTCTTTCTGCATACTATTTCTGTTTAAAATTTGAATAACATACATCTGCAAATCGTTCAAATGCAAAAGCCACTGTTAACCAGACTGAGCCAAAAGATTCAATGTACAGAACATGTCTGTAAGAGCAAATACGATTTAGCAACAAGAAACTCGTCGGGAAACACGTGATTTAAACGATTCGCAACTATGACAGACATAATCACAGTTTGATCAATTGCTTCCATGGATAGCAGACATCAATGAATGAATTCAGAGAGACCACACCCATCACTAGACCAGATCACAAGTGCCTCAGCTTTACTGTTAAAACAAGGATAACCACAAATATTTTCTTGAATAATTTTGATTTGCAAATTTTGATTAAATCTCTGAGTTAATTTCCATTGGGATTGCTTTCTTAAATATACGTTTATATTGTGTATGTCAATTTATTTATGTATTTATCTATCACGTTTTATCTCTACTTCAGAACAATGTGTGCACTTTCTGAAGAGTCATGGTGGCTCAGTGGTAAGCGCAGCTGCCTCACAACCCCAGGCACCCAGTTTCGGACAATTGCCTGTGTGGAGTTTGCACATTCTCCCATTGTGTGTGTAGGTTTCTGCTGGGTGCTCCGGTTTCCACATAGGTGCAGGTGATGTGAATTGGCTGTTATAAATTGCCCACCGTGCCTCGTTTAGGAAATGCAAAATGTGGTGGGGTTGGGGGTGGGGACTGTGGATCTGGTTTGGAAGCTTGGTGTGGACACGATAGGCAGAATGGCCTCCTTCTACACCGTAAGCATTAACGTGAAATAGATATCAAAAAGTATTATTGTACTGAGCAATTAGAACAAGTAACCAGATGTTTTTTTCATAATTAATTCAAATATTCAGAGACAAAACTTGATAAACATAAATGCATGTAGAATTGTTGCAATCCAGGGAGAACAAATGTATAAATGAATAAAATGTTGAATTTTAGAGTGGGTATTTACCGGAAAGGAGTGAATCAATCTTGCAAATCATTGAAGAATACCAAATTTGTCATTAATAGCATATGAAGCATTAAATGCACTAGAGTGACAGGAGAGGAAAAAAAAAGATGAACGCCAATAAAAAAAGAACACAGAGAATAATACTGACAAATGACCTAGCAAAGCCCATCGACGCTGAAGAGATGAGATAGTGTCCAACGTTTATTAGATGCTATTTGATATGAAAGGAAATATCACTGTATGGAAGCCAATAATTTCACAAATACCAAAAATTGTACAAGAAATCATTACATGAAATAAATTGTTAGGATTCGCCATAACCAGCATAAAAAAAAGTAAATACCCATGTACTTCCAAGAACTCCCCCTAAAAACTCATAACATCTTGTTCAGAATAAGTGCGGATGTGATTGTTAAGTATGACTATTTCGTGATTGGTTATTTCTTTTCATTTAATCTTCTGGTGTCTCCTCATCTGCCCTTCTGTCTGTCTGCTTCTCTTCCTCTCAGTTTTTACCGACATTTTCCAGTGATTCAACCTGAAGATTTAGATTTCTTTGAGAAAGATTATCCTTGTAACTTATACAAAGATTATTTGCAAACAACAGCATTGACCTTGGTATTGTGAAATCCCGTATCATAATGTAAATCAGAGCAGAAATACTTTCCAAATAAATGGGAAAGATGTGAATAAATTCAAATTGGTCCAATCCAACAATGTAAATTTTACACAACTGTTGGCCATATATTTTTGCAGTTATTAAATATATTTGAAGGCCATAAATACTTATTGAGGTTTAATAAGTATTGGAATGTAGTTAATAATTAAGGATCAAATCATGCAGCTGGTTAACGTAATTGAAACCAAGAAGAGACATATAAACTTATTTGTGGAACTCTTCTGCTGAGATCCCTTATGTCTAGATCATAAAGAAGTTTCGAGAAGTCACTTGTATTTCATTTTCCAAATGGGCGTAAACTTTTCACTATCAATATATTACAGTTATAGAATCATTCAATTTTCAAATTTTACTTTACAGATGTGGCAATTCAATCAATCATATCGGCACTGGCTCCAGAACGAGCTACCTAGCTAGTCTCACTCTCCAGACTCATGTCCATGGTCCTCGAATTTTTGTTTTTAACTTTCAAATATATCCCGTGCTCTCTTTTGCAACCTCCTATGGAATCAGGCTTCATCACTCTGTCAGGCAGGACATTCTAAATGTTAACAATTCTCTGAATAAAGAGGTTTCTCTTCATCTCACTCCCAGCTCTGTTGCTGACAATCTTGTAATTGTGACCCTATAGTTTCTACCATACCAACTGTTGGAAACAGAATATCCTACTTTCTTCGAACATATTCGTTCATAATTTTGAGCACGTCAATAAGGTCACTTGAAAAATGTCACCTCTTAATCATTTTCATCCCACAGAAATCAAGCCCAATCTTTCGAATTGCATTTCTTATTAAAGTCCTCAAAAAACCCTATCTGTAAATTCGAATTTTACACTCCAGTACGAGGCTATTCGACCGATCCTGTCTGTACCAGCTCCTGAATGATCTACCAAGCTGGCTCCACTTTCCAACCACATGTCCGTGTCTGTCTAACTTTATCACTTTGAAATACATATTCTGCTGTCTTTTGAAGCCGCCAGTGGAATCCAACTCCACCACATTCCCAGGCAGCGTATTCTAAGTACGAGCAATTCGCTGGCTAAAGAGATTTCTCTTGATCTCACTCTGAGCTCTCTTGATGACAATGCTGAAACTGTGACTCCTAGTTATTGACATACCAAGTGGTGGAAACAGGATATTCTACTTTATCCGAAAAATATATGTTCGTAACTTTGAACACCGTAATAAGGTCACCTCAATGATGTCACCTCTTAATCATCTCGTCATGTCTAATTTTCCTTCCATCTAAAATCTTAGACCCACAATGTTTTTATGGGGGTAATTATAGAAGTTTACCCCAACGACAGTGAAGGAAAGCCAATATTTTAACAAGTAAGGGCAGTGAGTGGTTTGTAACAAAATTATTAAGTTATTGTGTGCCATCAATGTGCTGCACGTGTCCTTCTAGAAGGAAGTATTCGTGGGTTTGGAAGGTGCTGTATGAAAATCTTCGGCGAATTTCTGATGCCCATCTTATTGACAGTACAAAATGTATTATCAAACGATTGAAACGGAGTGTGTTACTCCACTGCATTGTCACTTCATAAAGTTGGAGTCCAAAATTGAAGGCAATTTTTTCTGAATTAGATAAAAAAAAGTTTCTTCCTCGCATCTGGGGAGTTAGCATATGTTTGGTGCCAGTTGGTGTCCATCACATAACCAGTGCAGACAGGCTAACCTCGCCTAGACTGCGAGTCCAAAACACTGGATATTTTGAAACAAAAAAAAAAGACATTGTTAAACCCTAAAGCAGATCATTGGTTAAAGGATTATGACAATGTGCAAGCAACTGAAAACGATGCGAAAATTAAAATAAACGAGCCAACATGTTAGGCAAGGAGAGGGGTTATAAAAAGACACTGATTTGTATATTCACCAGACTGTTTGAATATATTATTGTGTTGGCAACGAATACAAGTATTGGGAAATAAATGCGTTCCATCGGAATAAAGAAAGATTGGATATTCAATAGCGTGCGAGACGTAAAAATCTTTTGATGTTGAGGACGGCACTCACTGTGTGAGTGTAATGTTAATGGAGACATTATTTATAGGTAAACGATGCATTTGGACAATTGGTTTATGATCAAATGTTGCAAGGAGCACGAGTTAGAGAGGGGAAAACGGAAAAGAAAACCTGGATTGAATCAAGCATTTTAATATTTGTGAAGATAACTGGAGAAAAAACGGAATGAAAATACGTAAGAATAAAGGTAACTTGGCAGCCTGTCATACCCATCGAACTGGACATCAATATATTTGGTGAACTTTAATCTGCCTGCAACTGCTTTAGATGGATTATTACTTCTGCTATTGCAAGAAATACTAAATTGGTTTAATAGCTCAGTGCTATAAAGCTGCAACAGAAATGGTTTTTAAAATTTATTTGTTCATTTTATCGGATGTGGGCTTCACTGGCTCGTCAGCATTTATTGCTAATCCCTAGTTGCCCTTGAGAAGTTGGTTGTGAGCTAACTTCTTGAATCCCTGCAGTGCACCTGCTCTGCATTGCCAATAATACATTCGGAGGGGAATTTCAGGATTTGAACCCAGCGACATTGAAGGAAGATCAATATATTTCCAAGTCAGTACGGTGAGTGACTTGGAGGTGGTGGTTTTCCGATATAACTGCTCCTCTTGTTCTTCCAGACGGAAGTGTTCTTGGGTTTGGAAAATGCTACCTGAGCATTTTCGGTGAGTTCCTGCAGTGCGTCTTTTAGATAATATACACTTCTGCTACTGTTGGAGGGACAGGATGCTTGTGGATAAAGTGCCAGTCGAGCGGGCTGCTTTGCCCTGGATGTTGTCAAGCTGTTTGAGGAATGTTGTGGCTGCATTCATTCAGGCAAATGCGGGGTATTCACACCTTGTAGACAGCGGGCAGGCTTTGGGGAATCAGTATTCTTAGCCTCTGACCTGCTTTTGTGGCCACTTCATTTATGTTGTGAGTCCAGTTGAGTTTCTGATCAATGATAACAACCAGGAAGTTGATAGTGGAGTATTCAGTGACGGTAATACCATTGAATGTCAAGGGGTGTTGGTTAAAATGTCTCTATTTGGTGATGGTCAGAACCTTAGCATTTGTTTGGCACGAATGGTACTTGCCACTTGTCAACCCAAGCCTAGATATTGCCCAGCGCTTGAAGCATTTGAACACAGATTGCTTCAGATTCTAGAGTGTTGTGAATGGTGCTGAACATTGTGATATCATCGGTGAAAATCCCCTTTTCTGACCGAAAGATGCAGGACAGGTTTTGATGAAGCAGCTGAAGATGATTGGACTGAGGATACTACCCTGAAGAATTCCTGCAGAGATGTCCTGGAGCTGAGATGATAGACCTCCACAACCACAACCATCTTTCTGTGTGTCACTTATGACTCCAACTGGCAAAGATTTTTCCCCCGATACCCATTGATTACAGTTTCCCTAGGACTCCGAGATGCTGCTTGCGTTCGAATGCAACCTTGATGTCAAGGGCTGTCACTCTCACCTCACCTATGGAATTCAGCCCATTTGTCAATATTTGATCCACAAGGCTGCAATCAAGTCAGGAGCTGAGGGGCACTGGCAGAACCTAAACTGGGCATCACCATAAACAGGTTTTCGCTGAGCAGGTGCTGCTTGACAGTCCTGTTAATGATACCTTCCATCACTTTATTAATGATCGACAGTAGACTCATGGGGCGATAATTGACCCGTTTGTATTTGTCCTGTTTTTAATGCAGAGGACATACTTCGGCAATTTTCAACATTATCGCGTAGATGCCAATATTGTAAATCTAGTGGAGGAGCTTGTCCAGGGGAGCAGCAAGTTCAGGAGCACAGGTCTACAGTACCAGAACATGTGAAAAATATGTGAAAGTAACCTGTACATTCAAATTCAGCAGAGGAAACAATTTCTGGCAAAAGGAGAATTCAAGCAAATCATAAATATCTTTGTATTGCTTCTTGCAAACCTCAGGGCCTCTTGCTAAATTGTCAGTGATGCCTGAAAGTCAATTCAAGCACCAGCTGAATGTACCAATATTTAACAGGCAATGCTGCCGTTTTCTACATTTTTTGTACCTCAACTGAGATGGAGTTAGAATGTCATACATTTGGGATAAGATCCCTCAACAGTTCAAGAAATTCCAGGCCAAGTTTGAACTTATTATAATATCAAACATAACGAAAACAAAAATACTCCATCTCCTGTCTCTTTATCTGGAAAAGCAAATAGAACAGTACACCTTCATCACAAATGCACTTGACAGTTGTGTTGTTTTCAAAGAACGCACAGAGTGCAGTCTAGAGAATGGAGTACTCCACCATGATGAACACAGTCGAAGGTTGTGTTGACTCCAGCAGACATACATAATGCAATATGTTGAATGATTATGATACTCATCAGCAATATTGACTCAGTAGGTGCTCTGTACATAGATCTATGAGATTTCGTAAACACCTCGGCTGGCAGATTGGGTTATGGCAGATGGAATGGGGAGTAACATAAGACTAAATCTACTTCGGCTAGGCAGTAAAAATTTATTTGGTGCTGATCTGTATCGCAGTGTCAGTATAGCTAACAGTACTTGGGATTCAGGAACCAGTAAGAACTATAAATCTAGCTCATTGAGGATTCCGGGCCGAATTTTACAGGGACTTAACTCCGAGCCGCAAGCAGTCTAAGGGCGGACACTCGGGAACCAGTAAGAGTTGAGGCAGATTGCATTCAGAATTTAAAACAAAGAAGTGTGACGCCATAGGAAAGCGTAGTCTGATTGGTTGGTGAGTTATTGAGGTTAGGGATTGTGTGTACATAGCTGAAGATATTGTCAAGCCTTGTTCTGGTCAAAGAGGTTCCCTATAAATTTAAGAGTTGCCAGTAGAGGCCAAAAAGTGATATGTGTCGCTTGTCACATTTGGAGAGTCTAGAAGCCACAAATGTCCTAGATGGTTACGTGCAGGAACTGCTCCCAGATGCAAAAGCTGGGCTTTCAAAAGCGGTTGGTGACACTATGGCACATTCATTAGACTGAAAGTTACGTGGCTAGCTCGTTTAGAAAGTTGGTCACAGTGCAGCTCAAGGGGCTAGAGAAAAGAAGAGAATGGGTGAACCCAAGACCGAACAGAAAATGCAGGCAGGTAATGCAGGAGTGCTCTGAGGTAAACACCACCATCTTTATTTCATTTTGGAAGCCGAGGAGTGTATTGCCACTTCAGAGGAAAGCAGTCATAGCCAAGCTTCTCGCATCATGAGAGGCGTAACTGCTTAATGCTCAAGGAGGAAGACGAATGGAAGATCAACTATAATAGAGGATTCTTCAGTCAGGGGAGCAGACAGACATTTCTCGGCCAAATATATGACACAAGGATGGTGTGTTCTCTTACTGGTGCCAAGGTCAGTGATGTCATTGAATGACCGCAAGGTATCCTGAAAGGGGAGGGTGATGAGTTAGATTTGGTACTACAAGTTGTTATGAAGGATTTGGATAAGTGAAGAATGAGACCTTTACGAAGATTTCCGGCAGTTAATAAGTAGACAAATGAACAAGAGGTTGCAACCTCTGATTTAAACTCAGTGCACGTGCTACTGAGCACAGAAATTGGAAAATAGGATAGATGAATGCATGGTTAAGAAGCTGTTGGAGAAGACAGGGTTTCACGTTCCTGGATCATTGCGGCCTATCTTGGACAGGGCTGACCTGTATGGAAGTGATCGGTTACACAGAAGCTGGAGGGGAATTAAGATCCTGGCAGAGACGTTCGCTCATCCGACTCAGGAGTGTTTAAACAAGATTGGGTGGTGGCTGTGAACCAAAGCAGCAGGTCAGAAAACGGAGGGATGGACGGGATGGTAGATGCTATGACTATCAAGTCTGAAAGGAAGAACAGACTGGGACAAGTTAATGAAAACAATGGGACTAATGAGCTCAAGTTTGTTTACTTCGATGCAGGGAGCTTTATGAGTCAGGTGGATGAACTTATAGCCTTGATCAATACTGAGACTGTTATGTTCTGTCCATGACGGAGACCTGATTGACAAAGGAAGAGAACTGGTTGCTCAACGTTCCAATATTTCAATATTGTAAACGACATAAATATGGAGGTAAAAGACGTGGAGGAGTTACATTACTAGTGAGAGAGGACGTCACAGTTGCTGTCAGAGAAGAAATACTGGAGGACTGATTCACTGAGGCAACGTGGTTAGAACTCAAAAATAAGACAGGTGCAATCACTCTGATGAGACTAAACTATAGGCCACCAGGAAATTGAGGAAAAGATATTTATACAGACTGTGAGGGATGCCTAACAACAAGTTTGACATGGTCGCTGATTATAACGTCAAAATTTTGACGAGAACTTCCTTAGAGCAAGAGGCTTAGACAGTGCTGAACGTATTAGATGCATCCATGGGGGTCTGTTGAAAAAGTTTGTGGATAGTCCAAACAGAGAATGGGCCGTACTGGACCTTGGCAAGCGTCCTTGGCCAGGTGACTGACCATAGAATGGGACAGCATTTTGGAATCAGTGATCACATCTCTTTATCTTTGAACATATCTATGAATAAAGATAAGTCAGGACTGTTCAGAAAGGTACTAAATTGAGCGAGGGCAAATTATGTCAGTGTTAGAAAGAAGCTTAGGAGTGTTAATTGGGAGCTGTTGCTATCGGCAACTCTGCATTGAAATCTAGGAGATGTGTAAATGCGTCCTGATCACAGATCAGGACTGGCAGGTGCCAGAAGGATGAAGGACAAGAAAAGCAAGCTAAACGACACTTAGATGGTGAGGAGATTGTGAATTTAGTCCAAACGGAAAAGGAAGCAAATGTAACGATGAGGAAGCTAAAATTGTATAGGGGACATGAGGCATATAAGGAAAGCAGGAAAGAATACAGCAGGAGATATACGAGAGCAAGAAGTAGCCATGAAATGTCCTGCCATGAATAAGGTTAAAGGGAATCCCAAGATATTTTCCACAAATATTAAAAGCAAGAGCATAATTAGGGAAGATTTGGAACCCTCAGGGATTAAGTAGGGCACTTTTGCTTGGAAGCAGAGATATGTGTGCAGTCCTAAACGAGTACTTTGCATCAGTATTCAACAAAGAGAAGGACATGGAGGATCGTGAAATTATCTAGGGCATGCTACTATGTCGGTCTTTTGAGCTCAAGAAAGATGATGTATCAGACCTCATGAAGAGCCTTAAGATAGCTAAGTCTCGAGGGCCCAATAAGGACCCACCCCAGTTTGCTGACAGAGGCAAGAGAGCAGATACTGGGGTCTAAATCTAGAACTTTGTGTCCTATATAGCCACTGAAGAGGTCCCTAGGGGCTGGCGAGAATCTTATGTTGATCATTTGTGCAAGAAGGGAAATAGGGTTAATCAAGGACATTGTATTCTGATCAGTCTCACATTAATGGTTAGGAAGCGATTGGACAGGATTCTTGGAGATAAGATTTTCACGCATTTGGAAAAACGAGGTCTAGTTGAGGAAAATCACCATAGCTTTGTACGGGGCAGGATATGTCTCACCACTTGACTGAATTTTCTTGTGGACGTGACACCGATGGTAGATGAGTGGATGTTGCTACATGGATTTAGTAAGGCATTTGGCAAGATCTCCTACGGTAGGCTCATAGAGAAGATTAGGATGCATGGGATCCACAGTGATTTGGAAATTAGGCTTCAGAATTGGCTTGCACCATTAGTGAATTGTAGAATCCCTAGAGCATGAAAACAGGCCATTCGGTTAATCATGTCATGGTAGGCTCTTTCAGAAAGTTACGAGGCATGGGATTGAGGGAAATTTGGCTGTCTGGATACAGCATTGTCTATCAAACAGAATACAGAGGATGGTAGTAGATGGAAAGTATTCAGCCTGGAGTTCGGTGACCAGTGGTGTTCTGCAGGGATCTGTTATGGGACCCCTGCTGTCTGTGATCTTTATAAATGACTTGGGTGAGGAAGTGGAAGGGTGGGTTAGTAAGTTTGCGAATGATACGAAGGTTGGTTGAGTTGTGGATAGTGTGGAGGGCTGTTGTGGGTTTCAACAGGACATTGACAGAATGCAGAGCAGAGCAAAGAAGTGGTAGATGAAATTCAACCCAGAAAAATGTGAAGTGATTCATTTTGGAAGTTCGAAATTGAATGCAGAATACAGGGTTAATGGCAGGATTCTTGGCAGTGTGGAGGAACAGAGGGATCTTGGGGTCAATGTCCAGAGATCCGTCAATGTTGCTATCCAGTTTGATAGGGTTGTGAAGAAGGTGTATGGTGTTTTGGTTTTCATGGCAGGGGAATTGAGTTTAAGAACCACAAGGTTGTGCTGCAGGTCTATAAAACCCTGGTTAGACCGAACTAGGAATAACGTGTTCAGTTCTGTTCACCTCATTAAAGGCAGGATGTGGAAGCTTTAGAGAGGGTGCAGAGGAAATTTACCAGGATGCTGCCTGGACTGGAGGGCAGGTCTTATGAGGAAAGTTTGACGGAGCTAGGACTTTCCTCTTTGGAGCGAAGGTGGATGAGATGTGACTTGACAGAGATGTACAAGATGATGAGCAGCATAGATAGAGTGGATACCCAGCGACTTTTCCTACCCAGGGCGGAAATGAGTATGACGACGGTGCATAATTTTAAAGTGATTGGAGGAAAGTATAGGGGAGATGTCAGAGGTGGGTTCTTTACACTGAGAGAGGTGAGTGCGTGGAATGCGCTGCCGACAGTGGCAGTGGAGTCAGATACATTAGGGATATTCAAGCGAATCTTGGATAGGCATTTGGATGATAGTAAAATGTAAGGTATGCAGGGTAGTTTGATCTTAGAGTAGGATAATAGGTCGGCACAACATCGTGGGCTGAAGGGCCTGTCTTGTGCTATACTGTTCTATGTCCTATGTTCTAAGTCTACAACGAACCTCCGAGGAACATCCCACCCAGACTCTCACCCCTGACCTAACCCTGTAGCCCTGCATTTGCAATGATTAACTCTCCCAGCCTACACATTCCTATACATTTGAAGCAATTTCCCGTGGCCAATCAACCTGACCTGCACGTCTATGAGCTGTGGGAGGACACCGAATCATTGGAGGAAACACAGGGAGAATGTGCAAACTCCACACAAAATCTCGCCTAAGATTGGAATCGAGCCAGGGCCCCTGGCGCTGTGAAGTAGCAGTGCTAACCATCGTAATTGTGGAAGGGGCGTTCCTTGTTGGAGGTTCGTGATGAGATGTGTTACTTGGGGATCCGGAGCAGGGTATGCTGCTTTCGATTTATATATATGACTTGGCTTAAAGCATAGACGGGTGAGTTAGTTAGATTGCAGATGATGCAAAGATCGGTAGAGTTGTGAAAAGTGTAGAAGGTTCTGAGCTATAAGGAGAAGCTGGAAAGACTAATGTTATTTTCTCAGGACCGGCCCAGGCTGAAGGGAGACCAAATGGAAGTTTATAAAATTATGAGAGACATAAGTAGGGTTGACTGTCGAAATCTCTTTTTTTTTCTCCCAGAATTAAAACGCCTAATAATACAGGACATGCATTTCAGGTAAGGGGGGAGAGTGAAAAGGAAGTGTGAGTGGCAAGTTTCTTTTGCACAAAGAGTGGTAGGAATCTGGAATGCACTACCAAGTGTAATATATACGCAGATACGATAGCTGCGTTTAAGAGGCCTTTAAATGAGCACGCTAATATTCAAGGAATAGAGGGATATGCACCATGGGCAGCCAGAAGGGATTGGTTTTCATCCGCATCATGTTTTCACATCATCGGGGACCGAAGCGCCTGTTCCTGTGCTGTGCTGTTGTATGTTCTTTGTTCTATGTTACACACAACAGGTCATATATTTACATTGACAATAGTTTATATCAGGTTCTTTACCCTCCTTTTAATGACCAGTGAACACATCAAAAGACCCCAAAAAGATTTCGGCTCAGATTAACACAATTTCTCTCCCTAATATATCAGACAGTGTTCAGTTTGGTCTCCAGTTGAAAATCACACCGCTGAAAGTATTTGATGAGCAAGCAATTTAAGCGTTTAAGAAAGAAACTTTGACCAGATTGAACACTCAATTTCGTACTAAACAAGGGGTACATCATAATTCATTTGTTCTGCAAGATGAAGAAACCTGTAGCTACATTCTCAGTGAGATTCTGAGAAATGTTTGTTCAGACTATGACTTTTAATGAAGAGGCTTTTAATATTATTAATGAATATTTAAAATATGTCTCTGAGTTTTTGCACGAAATTCTTAAGGTGGGAGGGAGCAGCTGGAGGTCGTTGTGCCCATTGTTACCAAAGACATACTTAGAAAAAGGGATGAGGTCCTGCTCAGTGAATACAGGGAGTTAGGAAAGAGACTGAAAAGCAGGACCTCACTATAAGAACAAGGAGATAATTTTGGAACGAAAACAAAATTGCTGGAAAAGCTCGGCAGGTCTGGCAGCATCTGTGAAGGAAAGAAAAAAAACAGTTAATGTTTCACGTCCGGTGACTCTTCCTCAGAACTGATGGTGTCTGGGAAAACGTCAGTTCATATGCAGAAAATAGGGCGTTGGATGGGGTAGGGAGTAAACGATAGGATAGAGCCCAAAGAGAGAGAAAGACAGTTGTACAGACAAAGGAGTTGCCAACGATCAGGCTGGGAGGGTGATTAGTTGTTAATGGGGACTGTTTGTGACTAACAACAGGGGGTTTGTAATGGCAGGCTATGTGGTAACAAGGTCTCGTGTGTGGGGTAGGGGGCTGGGGCATGGGAAAGTTTAGGCCCTAAAATTATTGAACTCAGTATTAAGTCCGGAGGGCAGTAGCGTCCCCAAGTGGAAAATGAGGTGTTGTTCCTTCAGCTTTCGTTGGGCTTCGCTGGAACACTACAGCAAGCCAGAGACAGAAATGTTGGCCAGGGAACAGGGTGGTGCATTGAAATGGCAGGCAACAGGTTGTTCAGGGTCTTTTTTGCAAGCAGATCCTAGAAGTTCTGCGAAGCGGTCGCCAAGTCTATGCTTCGTTTCTGCATTGTAGAGGAGACCACGTTGTGAGCAGCGAATACATAAGACAAGATTCTGGGAAGTGTAGGTGAAGTGTTGCTTCACCTGGAAGATATGTTTGAGCCCTTGGATACTGGGGAGGGAGGAGGTAAATGGGCAGGTGTTGCATCTTTGCTGGTTACACGGGAAGGTGCCGTAGAGCTGTGGGGAGGTGTTGGGGGTGAAGGAAATGAGAAACAGGGTGTCCCGGATGGAACGGTCCCTGCGGAAGGCAGACAAGGGACGGGAATATGTGTCTGGTGGTGGCATCTCGCTGGAGTTGGCGGAAATGGCGTCTTATGATTTTCTGGACGTGGATGCTGGCAGGACGGGAGGTGAGAATAAGGGGAACCCTATCACTGTTGCAGGAGGGAAGAGAAGGGGTGAGGGCGGAAGTGCGGGAGATGGATTGGACCTGGTTGAGCGCCCGGTCGACAACGGAGGTGAGGAATACTCGGTTGAGGGAGAAGGTGGACAATTCAGAGGCTCCCTTGTCGAAGTTAATTTTGGAGATTTACAGACGTTGGGTAGGTCACAATGGGAGTACTATATGCAATTCAGGTAACCTCACTGCAGAAGTATGTGATAGCATGAGAAAGAGTACAGAAGACGTTGACCAGGATGTTGCAAGGGATGGAGCAATTGAGCTGTAAGGAGAGAATATACAGTCTTTGATTGTTTTCTTCAGAGCAGAGACTGCTGAGGAAGGCCAATAATTGAGGTGTATACGTCAATGAGGGATATAGAAAAAGTGAGTAGTGAGCAGCTGTTCTCGACGGTTGAGGGATCAATCACAAGGGAGCACAATTTGCTATAAAGGCAGAATATTCAGAGAAGATTTGAGAAAAAAAAAAGCTTTTCACTCAGACGATAACGGAAATGTGGAAAGCACTGTTTTTGAAGATTGTGGAGGCCGGAAAAGCATAAGGAACGAGAGCAGGGGATTAGGACGAAGGTTTCTTTAGTGGGAGCCATTATCGATGGAGACGTGATGGGCTGGCACGCCTTTTCTGCACTGTATAACTCTATGACTTGTGTTGGAAACAACTGTATTAACTTAAGTGACGTGAATTATAATGAAATGAGGAGAGATTAGCAAGATTAACATTAACTAAGTGAACAATGGCAGAGGTTGAACAAGAGAATTCCCAACTTTCAGACAAAAAGAAACATTCCAGTAAGGAAGAAAGATTTTATAAGATGGATAAATCAATATGGCTGACAGATAAAGCTAAAGAGAGCATTAACTTGAAAGAAAAGAAAGATAAGAAAGTAAAAGTCAGTGATAGCCCTGAAGGCAAAAATATATTCAGAATTCAGCAAAGGAGGACGATGAAAATAAGAAAGAGAGTGAAAGTAAATTACAAAGACAAACTAACAATATCTTAGTCCTTAACCATTTGTGGCATAGCCTTTCGAGAACCCTTTCATATCTACCTATCAGAGCCTATTCGCCTCACGATTTGAGACTTCCTCGAGGTAATACATTAAAGATAAAATACCAGATATGATCTCCCTTCTTGATGAGATTTTTATTTTCTAAGTGCTCTTCTACCTGTTATTTTCCATATGCAAATGCAGAAACCTTGTAGACAGGGGTAGTAGTAGACCATGTGGCCTGTCTAGCCTGCTCTACTATTCAATATATGTGAAGGCAAATAAGACCTTAAAATCTGATGTTTTACATTTTCAGACTGTAACTAGTACAGTCGAACAGGGGGAGACAATGGTAGCTGTTTATTTGGATTTTTAGAAGACTTTCAACAAAGTCCCACGTAAGAGATTAACATATAATTTAAAGAGTATGCTGTTGTGCAAACGGAGAACTCAAGTCTTCTGCCCCGATATGTTTGCCTTGTGTGACAGAGAAAAGGCAGGAATCCGACTCAGAAATTAATGAAACAAATCTTTATTTACAATTTTAAGTACCAATACTGAAAATAAAACATACATTTATTGCAACATTTACTTCGTACATAATCAAATTTGACTTCAACTTTAACTCACTTCATTTAACTTTGCCTTAACTTACTTTGCTTAATCCACACTTAGACCTAACTTTTACTTTAACTCTGTAAGGTTGGTTTGAATCAAATACAATGTTGATTTGAATAAAATGGCCAACTCTGTTGCCTATTCCCCTCATGGTTATTCGTCTTCATCTGTACATTACTTCTGGGCACATTGGTGACTTGTTCATCTCTGAGAAAAAATATCTTTGTTCTATTAACTGTTATGAAAATGTGCCCCGTTCCAGAAAGTTCTCTGGCACTGAGTTGATCTAAGCCTGATCACATTGCTTGATGCAGACAATGGAGCTTTCTCGTGAACAGCACTGAAATATCTGTATAGATTCATAACAGTGAAAATCCATACTCCATATAAGCATGTCTAGCGAAAACCATGACACTTGTTTTATTTGGTTAACACAGGAAAGAAAAGTCATAGCAATTTTAACAGAGTTCAGAGTGCAAAACAGTTTGATCAAGATTCCTAGGATTCTTGATTGTAGATCTTAAACAGTGTCGTAGTCATTTCTACTGCTGGCCAACTGACCACTAGCTTTCATTTTCATCCTGAGACTCCCAGTAAAACGGATCAAAATCATGAACAAATTCAGTCACGGACAAGTATTTGAATGCAGTTAAACTGACTATTACTCCAGGCTGACATTACACTCTCATAATTAGTTAAATTCTTGCCCACGTAACATCAATTTCATGTTTACATTTCGTGTTATCTTTTTTCTACTAAACAATGTAATTGCGAAAAGAATATTAAAAGCATTCAAGTACACATTATTATTATTATCACCGTAAGAGATGACCTAATATGAACCCAAGGATAAATCTATTCACTTATACAAAGCATATTAACCACCTTTGAGGCGATCTCCTGCAATTATCCCTGTCTTCACCATTAGAAGGAATCTCTGGAATTACTCATTTGAAATGATCTTTTCCATTTTCAATTATATATATCTTCAACAAAATCTTACACGTGTCAAAGAACAAGACAAAAATAATTAACATTCTAATTAGAAATACGAATAAAAGGATCATGTGCTTCTAACACAACATGTCAATGATTATTACACTGAACACCATATGCCTTAAATGGATTTAAATGAAAACAACTAGTTTGCCCAGAGTAGAGTAACATCTTTTACACGGAAGAGTTTACGTTACCTACTATAGAACGAGGTCCATATTATCTAGGTGATAATCAAGTACCTGGTTGATGAATTCTGGACATGATCTGTTGTCCCAAATCATACTTTATAGAATTCAATTTATCATCGAAGTAAGTTTTGGTGTGTTTCATTTTGCGTCCCATTTTAAAGCTGCTAACATCTGTGCTACCAGAATGTTATCCAGCAATTGCTCTACAGTACTTTTATGACTAAAAGCAACAAGTTCAGGTTCAGAAAAGTTCAACCCTCAAAGAGGTGCCAATCTTCTCATAGAGTGTTCTGTCATAAAAACACGTGAAGTAAATCCAGTTGAACTAGAGACTGTATTTCAAATTATCATTAGAACAAATGGCAATGCTGTATTACGTGTAGAATTGCTTTTTTTTTTCTGTATGGTCTTCTGAATCATGTATTTAGAATAAGATCCATCCTCTTTCCTATCCTACTTGATAAAGAATGATAGGCAGTATGGGACCTTTGATTGTTTCCAAATTATGTCATAAGATCTTGCATTACTTAAGAAGTAAAATGAGTACCTTGATCTGATTTGAGTCTCCTTCTAATAAACCCTTGTTGTACTAGGACATTCATTCTCGCTTTGGCTGTGTTGCTTTTAACGTTCCTCAACTCATTTACTGAATGTACAATTGCCACTAGAATATACCAGTATCCTCCCTGACATCGTGGCAAAGGGCCAACAAAATCTTTTAGCAAAAGAAACGGTATTGCCAGCATTATATGAACTCCTTCTCAATGTAGCCTTAACCGACTTGGTTTGACCAATCAATATGTAGATTAAAATCTCCCATGATAAATATCGTAACATTTTATATGTTAGTTACTTCCTCGTATATTGTCCACTCCACCATGATATTATCATTTGGTTCAGAGATAGGAGGAACTGCAGATGCTGGA
>NC_063379.1:0-24395 GCF_021869965.1 Rhincodon typus | reverse complement strand
CCATGCCTCCGTATTTTCTGCAATAGCCTACCATGGGGAACCTTATCCATATCCTGTCCATTAACCTTCAAAATGTTTCTTAAATTTTGAAATTATACTCGCTTCCACCATTACCTTTAAAAGTCCATTCCAGACACTCGCCACCCTCTGTTTGAAATAAAAACGCCCCTCTGGACAATTTTGCATTTCTGTCCTCTCACCGTAAATCTATGCCCTCTAGTTTT
Source organism: Rhincodon typus (assembly GCF_021869965.1). Taxonomy (NCBI): domain Eukaryota; kingdom Metazoa; phylum Chordata; class Chondrichthyes; order Orectolobiformes; family Rhincodontidae; genus Rhincodon; species Rhincodon typus. The sequence continues at coordinate 24,171 of NC_063379.1, read as the reverse complement.
AGACTCCCCACGCCTGTGGAAAAGCTGTCGACTATCTACTGTACCTGTGCCTCATGATTTGAAATACCTCTATACAGGGCGGCACGATGTCTCAGTGATTAGTGCTGCAGGGATTCTATGATTTCCTCTGTCTCCGACACTCCAGACAAAATAAATCCAAGCCTATCCAACTCGTCCTTATAACTCAAAACTACTAGTCCATGTATCTTTCTAAGAAATCTTTATCTGCCATCTTTCTAGTTTAATGATTTCCTTTCTATAGGAAGGCGACCAAAACTGCGCGCAGTACTACAAATATGGCCTTAGCAACTTCTTTTTCAGTGCAACAAGACGTACCAACTCCTATACTCAATGCTATGACTGCTATAAGCTAACATGCCAAAAGCCTTCTTCACCGTCCTCTCTATCCGTGATTCCATTTTCAATGAGATATGAGTGTATCCTAAGATGTCTTTGCTCTAAAACATTCCACACCACCCGCCCTGATTCGCCTTTCCAAAATGCAACAGTGTGCATTTATATGAACTAAACTCTACCTGCCAATTCTCAGCCCATAGACACACTTAATCGAGATCTCGTTGCATTCCCACATAAGGTCCACTATACCACAAATACTGGTGTTGTCTTCAAACTTATTAACAATACCTCCTAAACTGTAAAACAAATCATTTATGTAAATAATGAATAACCCTGAACCGAGCACCAATCCCTGTGGCACACCGCAGGTGCTAGGTCTCCAAACTTTATAAAAAATAATAAACCTCAACCACGACCCTCTGTCTTCCATCGTCAGTGTAAAAGAGCAGAGATGGCAGTTAGGGCAGTGGTGTGCTCCCCATAACAGACATAGGAGACCAAGGAGCAGTTTAGTGTCCCTGACGACAATTTTAGCAGGACGTGTAACCAGCTGTCATTCATCACAAGTGGTGTGGTTCGGTTGGAGTGACAATAGGACACATACAGGGGCAGAAAGCGTGATAGACACGAGTTTTGGGGAGATGGTCACACCGCAGGTTCAGTCAGATCGACGGAGGACCACCAGATAAGGCAGACAAGTTGTGCAGGATCAACCAGTGGCTGTTTCCAGTTTGGATACAACGTGTGTGTGTGTGTCCGGGGGCGGGGGGGGGGAGGGGGTGGGGGTGTTGGGGTTGGTGGGTGGGTGTAGCCTCTCAGAATAGTATAACAGCAGCAAAGTTTGGCAAAGTCCAAGTGAGTGAAATTGGTAGGAGACTCAATCATTACCGGCCGAGACAGACATTTCTGTGGCCATGTTTGACACTCCAGGATGAAGCATTGCCTCCCTAATGCCAGGATCAAGGACTTTTGAGCAAGTGCATGAGACTTTTAACGGAGAGCGTGGACAACCGAAAGTTGTTGGGCACATTGGTTCCAAAGACAACGATAGAAAGGGGAATGAGATCATGCAGGATGAGCGCAGGGAGTTTGGAAATAGGTTGAAAAATAGTACCTTCACGTTAGTTATCTCAACATTACTACGAATGCCAGGTGCGTGTGAGGGAAGGAATTGAAAGAAAGGACAGATCAACGTGTGGCGAAGGAGCTGGTGCAGGGACAGGGTTTCAGGTCATTGGGTCTTTGCAGCCAATTCTGGGGAAATTTTGACCTGTACGGAATTGATGGGGTGTATCTGAACTGGAGTGGAACCAGTGTCCTCGCAAGGAGGTTTTGTTAGTGCGACTTGGAAAGGTTTAACTGGAGTAGCAGGGGGCTGGGAACCAGAGCTACAAGACAGCAAGCAGATGGTTAGAGGGGAATATAAATGTTGGGACCAGCAGGTCTGAAATGAAAGACAAGTCGTGCCAGATAAATGAACACGATGAATCCGATGGACTGAAATGTGTTTGTTTCCATGCAAGGGCGATTATGGGTTCGCTGGACGAGTTTAGAGCCTGGAGAAGTACATTGGCATACATGATAATTAAATACTTAAAGGAGTCCGTATACTCTAAATCAGAAACAGAAATTGCCAGAACTTTTCAGGTGTTCGGGTAGCATTTCTGGAGAGAAATCAACGTTAACGTTTTGGGTCTTGTGACCGTTCCTCAGGACTGCGCTGATGAGGAGGTATGTGTGTTGGACTGGGGTGGACAACTTCAGAAATCAGACAGCATCAGTTTGGAGTATAACAGGTTTATTTGAAATCAGAAGCTTTTGGAGTGTTGTCCATCCGTCAGGTGAAGGCAGAGCGTCCCACAGGCACAGAATATTTAGGCATAAATCAATGGGCAGACAGATCAAAAGATCATACATATGGTTTGAGTGGAGTGTCGACAGGCTAAATAGTAGGTCTCTGCAGTTGATGAAGAGTGTCAGACGGTGTGAGTAAACTGTCAAAGATGAAGTCAAATGAAGGGATCGCCTATCATCTGATTAAATGAGACAGATATACAATTGCAAAGATGTAAAAATAAGGCAGTTCTGGAGATGACCCAAATGACTGGATGAACATAACAGGCTGAAGTGTAGCATGCCAAGGATCTAATGAAAATAATAAATATTTCAAGAACAGTGTCGTATATTTTACAGGTGCAGAGCAGTCTGGTGCGGTCACATGTAGCATGACATGAACACAAGGTCACGGTTGAGGCCTTCTTCACAGGTAGGGATCTTTGCTATCGGTTTCACTTGGCGATTTTGTGTTGTGTATCTCTAGGGCCGCTTTCGAGGACGCTTACTTGAAGATCGGAGGCTTAACGTCCTTCACTGCTGAAGAGTTTCCCGAGTAGTATGGAACGTTCATACCTCGTGATTGTTGTATGGTGTCCCTTCATCCATTATGATAGCGTTTGCATGCTGTTGCCAATACACCATGCCTTCAGGCATCATTTCCTGAAACGTATGATATTAACAACATTGGCCGAAACAAATGAGTATTTGCGACTCTTATTTATGTTATTCCAGTGATTTGGTTTGTCTTCAGGACCACCATATTTTTTCAGTTATTTCTCTGCCTCATTTAAGCAGAGTAGAGGTCTTCCCTCCACTAGTTATTCATCTGTTGACAGTTTACTCACAGTGTCTGATACTCTTAGTCACCTGCAGAGATCTATTATTTGGCGTCTCGAAACTCCACTCACCACATTTGTATGATCATTAGATTTCTCTGCCTATTGATCTCCTTGCCTATAAATTCTGTGCCTTTGTGTTCCTCTCTCACTTCACCTAACGAAGTGGAAACTCTCAGTAAACTTGTCATTTCAAATAATCATGTTGGACTATAACCTGGTGTCGTCTGACGTCGGACTTCAGAACTGCCCAGTTGTCCACAGATGTTGTCAGACCTATTGAGTTTTTCCAGCGATTTCTGTTTTTGCATGGGATTGTAATATTGTGACCATAACAGAGACCTGGTTGAGAGAGGTCTGTGCAACAGTCCAGGGTTTTGCTGTTTTAGACGAGATAGGATGGAACTAAAAGAGGTGGAGGGCTTACATTATCGTCACTGAAAAAGGACACACTGGGGTCTCGTCAACTGACGTAATATGGGTAGAGCTCAAAAATAAGAAGGCTGCATCATTCTGATGGGATAAATGCATAATCCTTCAAACAGTCACGGGTCATTGAGAAACAAATACTTAGGCAGATTACTGTAATGTGCAATAACAACAGCGTTGACATAGTGGGTGACTTCAAATTCTTCATTACTGACTGGAATATCCTTAGCTAATGGGGTTTAGACGAGGCAGATTTTTTGGGTGTATCCAATAGAATGTTTTTTAAACACTATGTGGACAGTCCAACAAGTGGAAGGTCACAACGGACATTGTACTGGTCAATGACCCTGATCAAGTGACTGACGTTTCAGTGACAGAGCAGTTGAGAAACAGTGATCACAACATCTTAACTTTTAACATATCTATGAATTAGAATAAGTCAGGACCCGCAGAAAGTACTAAGTTTGGGTTCAGGGCCAGATTACGAGACTATTAGTTAGGAGGTAACGGCAGGTAATTGGGAGCAGCTATTAACGGGGTAGTCCACATTTGAAATGTGACCGTTGTTCAAGGGCTCACTGATCAGAGTTCAGAGCTAGCATGTTCCAATAAGGGCAAAGGCAAGCATGGAAATGTACGATTCGATTCAATAAAGAGGCAGGTTGTAAATGTCGTCAAAAGAAGAACAAAAGAAACAATTACAAGGCTGAGGAAGAAAACAAAATTTTATTAAGCCGATGAATAATACAATGAAAGGAGGAGAGTGCAGGTAATTTGGAGAAATAAAAGAGGAGGCACGAATTGACCTTGGCAAGTGGAATTAAATAAAATCACAACGCATTCCATACAGACATTAAATAAAAACAAGTGGGTAACTAGGGAGAGGGTAGGACCACTCAAGCATAAAGGTAGAAACATGTGCTTAGAGATAGAAGATGTTGGCAAGTTCCCAAATAACTGATTTGCGACGGTATTCACCCAGGAAAAAAAAAATATGGAGGACAGTGAGATTTTCATGGGAAATGCTGATATACAAGTGCAGTTTGAGGTCAGTAACGAAGTGGTGTTGACTCTGCTGACGAACATTAGGACGGGTAAGTTGTCAGGGCCCTGTGATATCCACTCTAGGTTTTTGGAAATGGCAAGAAAGGAGCTTGTTAGGGCCTGGACAAAGATATTTGTATCTTCACTAGACAGTGGAGAGGTCCTGGAAGACTGGCGAAGAGCAATTTTGTTCTTCTATTTAAGAAGGAAAATAGGAATAACCCAGGAAATTATAAACTAGTGATTCTCAGATCAATGGTTGGGAAGCAAATGAAGAAAATTCTTAGGGATAGTATTTCTGCGCTTTTGTAAAGAAACATTGCCTATGTAGGGACAATCAAAATGGATTTGTGCTGACAGGTCATGCTTGAAGAACGTGATTGAATATTTCGAGGACGTTACAGAGGTGATCGATGAGGGTAGAACATTGGAGTTTGTCTGCATGGATTTTAGTAATTTTTTTTTCCAAGGTCCCTCATAGTAACTTTATCCAAAAGATTAAGATGAATAGGATCTGGGCTGACTTGGGCGCTTCGATTCAGAATTGTTTGCCCATGACGACAGACAGTAGTTGTGGAAGGGTGTTTTTCTGCCTGGAGGTTTGTGACTAGCGGTGCTCTGTCGGGATCCGTAATGGGATCTCTGCTGTATATTTGTATATAAATGACTAGGATGAAAGTGTGGATGGATGGGTTGTTAATTTTGCAGGTGACGCAAAGATCGGTGGTGTTGTGGACAGTGGAGAAGATTGTTAGAGACAAAGCGGGTTATCAATGAGTTGCAGATATTGTCAGAGATATGGTAGATGGCGTTTAATCCGGCAAGTGTGATGTGCTGCACTTTCAGTGATGAAACATCAAGGAAAAGTGTACAGTTATTGGTAAGACTCTGAACAGCATTGAAGTACAGAGAGATCTTGCGGTTCAAATCCATAGATACCTTATAGTTTTCAGACAAGTGGATAGGATGTTAAAGAAGGCGCTTGACATGCTGCTGTATTTTTTGTGGACATTAAGCAAAAGAGTTGGCATGCAATGTTGCAGATTTATAAGACATTGGTGAGGTCACAATCAGAATACTACATTCAGTTGTTGTCACGACATTGCAGGAAGAATGTGAAGGTTTTGGAGAAGGTGCAGAAGATGTTTACCAGGATGCTGCCAGAATTGGAGTGTACGAGTTATATCGAAAAAAGAATACAACTCAGATTGTTTTCTCTGGAGCAGCCTAGGCTGAGTGGAGACTTGGTAGAGGTCTATAGTCAGTGCATAAAATGTAGAAAGTCAGAGTACTTTTTTTTTTCCCAGAGTTGAAATGTCTAATACAAGGGGGCATGCAATTAAGGTGAGATGGAGAAAGTTCAAAGGTGACTTGAGGGGCTGTATTTTAACACGGAGTGTAGCAGGTGTCTGGAATGCCCTGCCAGCGATGATATTAGATGCAAATTCGATCGGGACGTTTAAGGGGCTTTGTAATTAGCACATAAACATGCAAGGAATGGTCATGGAGAAAAAGCAGGCAGGAAGGATTTGTTTAATTTGGCATTCGGCACAATATCATGGGCCGAAAGGCCCGTTCCTGTGCTGTTCTGTGCAATATTCTATCTTCGTTGACTGATTCCTGTGATAGCAGGAATGAAAAAAAAAAGTGGAATTCGAACTCTGCAGGTCATGTTCACTAGATTTCCAAGAATGTGGTCGATCAGAAAGAAAGGTGTAAGATTACAATGAGACTATACTGACATGTGGGAGTTGTTGAAAGAACATCTGATCGGACATCCGGAACAGTAGGTGAAAGTAAAGCGGAAGGACAAAGATGGCATGATAAGGGACACTTGGATAAACAAAGAGGTCGTGAAATTCGTCAAAACGCAAAAAAAAAAAGCTAATGCAAGGATTAAGGAACTAAAACCTGACAGGGACAGTGAAAAAAATGAAGAAAGCATGAAAGAACTAAAGCAAGAAATTAGGAGAGCAAGAAACAGGCCGTGAAATAACCTTGGCCGGAAGAGTAAAAGAAAATTCCAAGAAATTCTATAATAACAACATAAAGCAAAAAGACAATTATGGAGGAAGTAAGATCACTCAAGGATAAATGAGAGAATTTGTGCTTTGAGGAAGGGGATGTAAGTGACATCTGAATTGAGCATTTTCCGTCAGTATTTACTGAGGAGAAATAAATGGAGGATCGTGATATTCGTATGGAGTATTTCGACATGCGAATATATTTTGAGGTCAAGGAAGAAGTGGTGTTGGGTCTCTTGAAGAGCAGTAAAGCGGATACATCACTTTGACCCGATGGGATCGACCCCAGGTTTTGGAGTGAGGAAAGAGACGAGCTTGCTGGGGACTTGAGCAAGATTTATGTATCCTCACTAGCTACTGGAGTGCTGGTGAGGAGCTAATATTTTAACTCTGTTCATGAAGGGAAATAGGGCTAATCCAGAAATCTGTACACTCGTGAGTCCCACATCGATGGTTGGGAAGCTTTTGGAGAGAATTCTTAGGGCTAGGCTTTATGCGCATTTAGAAAAGCATGGCCTACTTAGGGTCACTCTGCATGGCTTTGTTAGGGGCAGGTCATGCCTTGCTGACTTGATTGAACTTTTCAAGAAGCTGTCGACGGATAGAGCAGTGGATGATGTCTACAAGATCCCTTATGGTAAGCTCATCCAGAAAATTAAGATGCGTGGGATCCACCGTGACTTGGTTGCTTGGCACAGAATTAGCTTGCCCACAGATGACAAAAGGTATTGGTTGAAGGGTGTTTTTTTTCTGGCAGTGATCAGTGGTGTTCTTTAGGTACTCATACTGGGACTGCTGCTGTTTGTGATATATCAATAAATTGCTTGTATGAACATATAGATGGGTGACTTAGTAAGTTTGCAGACGACACACAGATCGTTAGAGTTGTGGATAGTGTAGAAGTTTATCAAAGGATACAGCAATACACAGAACAACTGCAGGTATGGGTAGAGAAAAGGCAGATTGAATTTATCCGGGTAAGTGTGAGGTGCTGCGCTTTAGGAGCTCAAATCTTAGGGAAGTGTATGCGGTTAATGGAAGGACGACGAACATTGATATATAGGGGTATCGTGCAATTAATGACTGTAGCTTCCTTAACGTGACCACACAAATAGACAGTTTGGTCAAGAAGGTGTATGACATACTTGCCTTTATTGGTCGGGTAATTAAGTACAAGATTCAGGATGTCATGTTACAGCTTTATAAGAATTTTGTTCGGCCATACTTGGAGCATTGTTTTCATTTTTGGTTGCTGCATTACAGGACGAATGTGGAAGCTCTGGCTAGAGTGCACAAGACGTTTCACAGGATTCCACCTGGATCAGAGGGCATGAGCCAAAAGAGAGTCTAGAAAAACGTGGATTATTTTCGCTGGAGTGGCGGAGGATAATAGGATACTTAATAGAGGTCTATAAATTTATGACATGCTTAGATACGGGTGATGTAATTTTTTTTTCCAGAGTTGAAATATGTGATACTGGGGGTCATGAATTTAAGGTGAGAGGCAGAATGTTCAAAAGAAATGTGAGGGGTAAGTTTTGCACAGAGAGTTTCACGAATCTAGAAAACGGTCCGAGGACTGGTGGTGGAGGCAGATACGGTAGGGGTTATCAAGGGGATTTTTTAAAGCACATGAATATGCAGGGATTGGAGGGATATGGAGCAACAGCAGCCGGAAGGAATTAATTTGATTTATTGTGTTTAGCTCAACATCGAGTGCCGAAGAACCCTTTCCTGTTCTGTATTTTTTCACGTTCTATGTTCTAAGTCCATAAATCCCTGAAGATTTCAGCACAAATACACAGATTGATTAAGGAACCATACGTGATTCTCACCTTATCAGCGTGCACAGAATTTCAGAATAAAGAAGCCTTTTTTAAAAAGTGTATAATATTAGTTAGGCATTGTATACGTATGTAAGAAACAATAGTTCAGCTGCAGAAAAGATAGGTTCAGTCAAGGACAAGAGAATTTATGCATGAAACTTGAAGAAGTGGAAGAAACCTTGAATGAGTACTTTGCATCAGTGTTCACAAAGAAAAGTAACTGGTGAATGGTGACTTTAGAGTAGGATTTATTCATATTGTAGGGCATGTCAATCTAAAAGGGAAAGTGGAGTTGCTGGGCATTTAAGATAATGGCATCTAAGGTAGAATAGTCACCAGGTCCTGATGGAAACTATTCCAGAAGCCTGAAGGAGGGGATGGAGAAAATTACTGGAGCTTGGAAGAAGCCTTTGCATCCTCTTTAGTCACATACGATGTCTCTGAGGACTGGACAGTAGCCAATAATATTCCTTTGTTAAAGAAGGACAACATGGATCATGTGCAGAGGTACAGACTGATAAATCTCACGTCGGCGGTGGAGAAATTATTATAAAAGTTTCATGTGGATAGGACGTATTCACATTTGAAACTATATGGACTTATTAGAAACAGCATGGCTTGGTTTGGTAGACGTCGAATCTCAAAAATTTGATTGAGGTTTTTAAGAAAGTCGCAAAACTGATTTATGAGGTCAGAACATTAGATGTTGTATGTTTGGTCCAGCAAGGCCTTTGACAAGACCCACCATGACAGGCTGATACAGACAGTTGCGTCACACGTGCTGGTTGGATGGATATAGAACTGGCGTCGTCACAGGTCAAAGAGGGTAGCGGGGGAATAGTGTTTTACATATTGGAGATCTGTGAATCGTGGACTTCTGCAGCAATGAGCGTTGGGACCCTGTATTTGTAACTTATGTAGTATATGATTTGATTGAGAAAGTAGTTGGTCTGATCCATCAGTTTGCGGCAAAGGTTATGTGAGCTGCAGTTTACGAGGAAGATTTTTAGAGGATACAACAGGATAATGATAACGATAAGCTGGAGACTTGGGTGGAGAAATGGGAGATGGAATTTATTCTGGACAAATGCAAGGTGATGCAGGACAGAAGAAGACAGTAAATGACAGAACCCTTGAAAGCATAAACGTATTGATGAATCTGAATGGACAAGTCTATAGTTTTTGAAGTGACAACACAAGTGTATAAGTTGATAAAGAGCACGTATGGCACGCATGCCTCCAATGTTCGGGGGATAGAGCATAAACATTGTCAAGTCATATTGCCGCTGTATAAACATTGGTTTGGTCACATTTGGAATATTGTAAACAGTTCTGGTCGCCAAGCTATCCGAAAGACGTGGAGGCTTTGGAGAAGATGAAGAAAATATATGGCACGACTTTGCCTAGTTTGAAAGGTCTTGGCTGTGAGGAGTGTTTCGGGGTGCTGAGATGGAATGACCAAATAATTCACTCGATATTCAAGAGTTCACTTTCAGTATCAAAAAAAAATTGAAATTACATCAGTGGGAAGAAAATCTTTAAAAATCCAGAGAACTCTTCGGCGATTAAAGGAAAATACACATTTCTGAACATTTGTTCCATGCTGCCTTTAACAATTACAAACGAATCAAACTGTTAATTAATTACAACGAATTAAGGTAAGCATATGACTGCATGGTTGGAAATGGACAAGTTTGCTGCCAACCCCTGGCTATCATGATATCATGATGACTCTCTCATCTCCCTTCTTAGGCCTTCTCACAATAGACACTATTCAAGTGCATTCTTTCCGACAAAAAAACAGCTGCACCCATTACAAAAGAACCTTTAAATTGAGTTCTACAGTTTACTGATCTCATTACAGCCGACAGGAAAGAATCCTGATTTTAATTAATTGTTGTCCTATCAGTTCCAACAATGTGGCATGAATACTCTTATGTTAAAATTCCTTAGCTAACGAGTTGTGAGCAGTTTCTTTCATACTGTGATTACTGGGCACTTCATTTTTATTCTTGGGTGACTTAGAGGGTGTTCATTCGACCCACATTCCAAAGTCTACTTGTTTATATGCCTGTATTACAATATTCTACATGGAATGATATGAAGGCTGCTTTATTTTTGAGACTTATTTGCTCTCATAATTTTGTTTGAGTCTTCTGTTCTCGTGCTTTTTAGTGATTTTTACGTGTAGACAAATCTAAAGTGACTTCACAATCGATATCTTTGATTTTGTCAAGGATTTTAACGAAAATTACCGCTACTATCATTGTAACAGATTGATAATTAAGATAAATTCATGGTGAAATGTAATGTGAAACGGAGTTATTTGTGTCTTACGTGTAAACCACTTCAGCCGCCTATTCTATCTCAGTTCTGTTGCCTTGAGTCAACACAGGAATTGATGTTCTACTTGTGAAGGCTGCATTAAATAATTTTTTTCTCTCAAGCTCTCCAATTAATGCCAACAATATTCTGTTACTAATCCCGTGTGTCACCACCAGCTGCCTTCTTGTATTGATCAGTCAAAGGGCAGTCCTAACAAGTAGAGATTGGAAGGAAAAAAAAAGGCTCTGTTTGTTGTCGCCGGAAAGAGAGAAGATAAAGAGCCACCTGACACAGGTTCGTAAAATTTTAGAATCACGGATAGAATGGATCCTCAGAGTCATTTGTTTCTCCCAGAGAAGTGTCAATTGCTACATAACACATGTTTACTTTCGAAGGGAAATGTTTGATGGAGTTATGAGAGGCAAGATATGTGCTCAGAGGTTCGTGCCTAGAAGATGACAGAGGAGGTGGCAGCGGCGAACGCAAATTAATGTTTAAGAGACATCCTGCGAGAAACATGAATGACGAGAATAGAATGATACAGATCACGCAGAAGCAAAAGGTTTTAGTTCAGAAAGGTGCATGTGCAGGCGTAAGCTCGGTGGGTCAAATGGCCTATTTCGGCGCTCTGTTGTTCCTTGTTCTTTGTTGTTATTTTAAGGAAAACATTTTATCTGCTCTCGCTGTTCGAGTACTATATTAGATTTATTTATGGTGCTGAAATAGCTTTTACCTGGATCAATTTTCATTTAATGCTATTGCAATGTCTATCAGGAGTTTTAATAGTTGAAGTTCGAACTGCTGTGATAAAACTAAAACATTTAAATGATTCCATTGGAACTACATGGTGAAGTGTTGCAGCCACACTCTCCACTGCAGTGCCTGCGCTGTAGCAGCAACATTACAACATGCAGAATGGTATCAAGGAGTACAAGCGATTAACATTCATCATGAAAATAATGATTTCTACAGATGATTTTCAATGTTTTATAAATATTTTCCTCATTACTGGGAGAGCAGTGTCTCCATTTTTTTAAGTGTACTTTGGCCAGTGGATTTTTGTTTGTTGTTATTACCGTGAAATGGCTTGTATTTTGTTTTGTACCCTGATTGTGTGAAATGAGAAGGAGCAGGAAGATGATGCAAACTCCTGCCCCTGTGGAAATAGTAAAGATTTTAAATTCAAGGTCTCACAACTTAAGCTCATACAGAGAAATTCCTTGCAGCATCCTGAGGGATATCATTAGAAAAATAGACATGCGTGAAATAATTTACAGCATCAGGAAAATATACTTCATATTCATTGCTGTTATTGGTGTTCCTGGTAAGTGCCTATAACCAGTGAAGATGACTTATTTTCTGACAGCGTCAGATTCTGTTATTGTTCTTTGTCTTACCAGCTGACGAATCACCGTTGTTAAATAGACACACAAATAGTGTTTTCAATATCATAAGAGAATTGTGAAAAATGATAGCTCTGGAATTATTCTATTGCCACTGGATTAAATCACTCTTTGTAACTCAGTTAAACGGAATCAGTCAGTAATACTTTTAGTAAGACCTCGTGGACAGCAGTGCAAACAGTGGTCTCAGTTTATTGCGTGTCTAGCCCTTTCGAAACTGAACTAATTTTGCACAACAAACTGGAATGAAAATAACTGCATCCTTTCTGAAACTGATATTACATATTATTTCCTACCTGCGCTCTATTAATACTTCCCTGTTTCTTAGTCATGTATTCCCGCTGCAAACAGGAATTCTCCACTTAAAATCAAGTGGATTTGTTAAATTCTATATCGTGAAATAGATGGGTTGTGTGAATGTATTCCTTTTACGTACAGTACTGTGCCCATCAAAACAGGTATTAATTGTATCCTGACATTTTAATTGTATTGTTAGAAATATCTAAATCACTGAATAACGACTTATTGTCAAACTGAGTATTACTAAACTAACGACTGACTTGAGTTTGAATTAATCAAAATTCTTGTTCAGGAGGTTTGGTGATTCATGAATGTTCAACGACTGATCTTTCCATGTAGAAGATAAATATTTTGTTGTTAGTGAAACTTGGATCAATGGGCACTGTAAATGGTAATTCTTGACAGACTAGACCTTGCCTCCAATTCAGAGGCCAAGTCCAAGTCTCACATTAAATCTCTCACATTAACTCTATAAGAGGTCCGATCTGTAAGAATAATGTGGAACTAAACTATCGGTTTTTCATGATTGTTGCATCAGAATACGAATGATAAAGGATATATTGTTGACATTACTAATAATGTGGCATTTTCAGTTCTCATAAAATCTGGTATAATAATAAGGTATTCGTTCAATTTCTTCGAAGTCGCTACTTAATTGCATGAATGGAAGGCTGCATGGTGCACAATACTATGTATTAATCAGGTCCTATTTAACTTAGTATGAGCTGAGACTTTACTTGTTTAAAACCATTTGTCTAGGAGTCGACTTCGTGACCTTTTTTCACTTTGTTGACCTCTGTCTATTTGTTTTGCAGCACGAAATGTTTGTTTTTTTTAAAAACAATAATTGTGGTAACTTTATGCCTCCAACAAGTTCAGACTTGACAAGATATAATTGCTTCAGAGATAGTAGGAACTGCAGATGCTGGAGAATCTGAGATAACAAGGTGTAGAGCTGGATGAACACAGCAGGCCAAGCAGCATCAGAGGAGCAGGAAGGCTGACGTTTCGGGCCTATACCCTTCATCAGCTCTACACCTTGTTATCTCAGATTTTCCAGCATCTGCAGTTCCTACTATCTCTGATACAATATATGAATCCTGACTGCTTTCTGAAGCAGTGAATTCCACAGGTTAACTTTCATGTGTGGGGACTGGACTAATTATGGTGTGTGTAGAGGGCATGCTATTATCAGAGTGTCTCTGACAGAAAGAGTAGCTGTTAACAAAGAGATACGGGGGAAGGAGTGAGGCAGTTTGCGTTGTGTACATCAGGTCAGAAAACCTGCTTAAAGACTGCATGCTAACAAAGTCTCTGATTAAGTGTTGGGAAGATGAATCAGCAGTTTACTGAGAGATTTGTCTTCAAGAAACGTTTGGAGCATCAATGAAACCTCGGTTGCCTGTAACTGTAATTTTTTACATAAAAGGACTTTGAGAGCACACCTTTGCCCAGTGGTCCTCAGTTCTGAGCATTTTGCTTGACATTCAGGCAAGTTAACCAGCCCTGAATTGGCTTGTAAGTTAACCACAGTGATATTTACAGTCATGAAACAAATAATGATCTTAATAGACAACAATCAACGATGACATAATGAATATTACTGTGCTTATTTCTTATCGTTCTATTTTCCTTATATTCCAAGTATTGACATTTGTCGCATTGGAGAATCATATAGAATCCTCTGCCATTAACTGAAAATTCGACACTTGTTTACTTTCTGACCAGGTTAATATTTAATAACATCTACATGGAAAGCGCTACACAAAGTCGTGTAGCTTTGCATACGATCAAAACTCTTGAATTCTGGAAATGAATGTAACACAAATTAATATAGCTCTCTTGGTTTGCAATATAGTTTAATTCGTTTTCCTTTCCTGTGTAGTATGTCAGTCATATATGATTGCCTTTGAACATAGAATGATGAACAGTGCAACACAGAGGCATATCTTTCGACCGAGGGTATCAATGCTGAACATGATGCTAATCAGAATCTGTAATTGCATCTGCATGCGCATAATCCCTACCGCTTTATTACTTGTCTGTTCGTATGACTAAATGCCCCTTAGAAGTTCCTATTGTATCATCTATCACTTTCTCGTTAGTGCCTTCCAGGCACCTACAGCCCTCTCTGCAAAAAAAAAATACTTCCTCGCATATCTCCTTTAAACTTTTCCCTCCAACGTTAAACGTCTCTCCCTAATATTTGAAATTTCCACCCTGGGAAACAAAGACTCTGAATACTCACCCTACTCATGCCCTTTTTTTAAGGTTCCAATCAGCTTCAAATGCTCTCACGAAAACGAACCTAGTTTTTCTTACTTTTCCTCACAGCTAATACACTCTAAATAAGGAAACATCCTGGTTGACTACTTTTCCAAATTCTCCAAAGCCTCCATATCCTTCCTTTAGTGACCACAACTACATACAGTATTCCAAACATGGTCGAACTGAATTTTTGAGCCGCTGCAACATGACTCGTCACTTTTTATACTCAATGCCCTGACTCTTGAAGTCAAGCATTGTCTATGCTTTCATTATCACCTAAATCATTCGCGTTGTCAGTTTCAGCATGCTTTCGACTTGCTCCTCAACATCCATCTGACTGTCAACTCTTCTAAGGATGCTGCCATACTTCCCATAGTTTCCCTTTGCATTTGTCCGCCCAAAATGCATAATTTCACATTTGCCCAGATTAAATTCCATCTGTCAGCTTCCAACTCAACCTTTCAATTTATCTATGTCCTGCAGTATCCTTTGACAACTTTCTTCATTGTCCACAACACCAGCGAATTTTTTTTATTGTTTGCAACCTTACTAATTAGATCTCTCAGATCATATTACAAACGGCACGGGTCCCAGCACTGCTCTGTGTTGAATACCGCTGATGACAGCCCGCCAGTTACAATAACATACGTCCCAACTTATCACCTGCCTTCTATTATAAAGCGAGATTTGATTCCAAATTGTCAAGTCACTGTGGATTCTAAGTTAATGATCTTGACCAACCTGCCAATAAACACGTTGTCAAATGCTTTAATAAAGTCCGTGTTGACAACACCCGCTGACCTAACCTTGTCAATTACTTATCTCACTTCCTAAAAAGCTCAATCGAATTTGTGAAACAAGACATTCACGGAAAAAAAAAATGTTGAATCTCCCTAATAAGGGAACTCATCTCTGCATGTGGCCACACTCTGTCACTACGAATCTTCTCCAATAACTTCCCTAACATTGGTATAGGGCTCACCATCCCATATTTTACTGGATTATTCTTGGTGCTCTTCTTAAACAAGGCAAAAATATTGGCTCTTTTGCAGGCTCTGTGACTTCACAGATGGATAGATAGGATATACATACCTCTGCCAAGTCTCCAGCAGTCTCCTCCATTGCCATGCACAGTGTTCCCCCATAAATACCATCATGCCCTGGGGACTTATCTACCTTAATGTTTTCAAGAAACACAACAGGCCCTGCTTCTTGAGACCAATATATTGTAGAATGTCAACACACTCTTCCTTAATCTTACTATCATGCATGCCCTTCTCGTAGGTGAACACCAATGTGATATATTCATTAAGGACCTCTCCCATTTCCACTGGCTCCAAGGGAAAAAATCGTTTTCTGTCGTTGAGAGGGTCCAACGTTTCTCTTGCTAATACTCTCTCCTGGTACGTATGAAATCCCTGGGGATTCTCCTTAATCTTGCTTGCTAAGGACTTTTGATAGCCCCATTTTAGCCCTGTCACATCACTGTTTAGGTTATTTTCTGTTTCCTTTGTGTTGAGTAAGAGTGGTGGGTGTGTGGAATGTGCTGCCGGCTGTGATAGTGGAGTCAGATACTTTAGAGACTTTTAAGCGAGTCTTGGATAGGCACATGGAAGATAGTAAATAGTAGGGTATGCAGGGTAGATTGATCTTAGTAGGATAATAGTTCGGCACAACATCGTGGGCCGAAGGGCCTCTACTGTGCTGTACTGTTCTATGTTGTATGTTCTAAGGGACCTATCTCATTTCAGTTTACTGAACTTACATAAGCTACCTATCACGTTTTGACTAAATTATCAAGATCATCCCCTTTCCAGTGTTCCCAAATATTACCATTCTTACCTTATATCCTGACTGGAATATTTTTGTCCTCAGTTATGGTCAAATGTCCTTTAAAAAGCGGCCACATTCTGAATGTGGATTTACCTTCAAACAGCTAGACCCAAACTAATTTCTCTAGTTCCTGTCTAATAATGTTGTAATTACTGTTCCACTAATTTAACAATTTCACCTGACGACAAATCTCATCCTTTCACATAAGTATTGTAAAATTTACAGAACAATGATCACTGTTCCCAAAATGCACCCCACTAAAGCTTCGATCACATGTGCAGGCTCATTCCCCAATGCACATTCTTGTATGATAGAGTTGTCATTGAACTATGAAACTCTGGTATCTGTCAAGAAAGTAATACAATTGTTCTTTAAAATGTTAAATTCTTCAGTTGTATTAAGTCAGCAGTGTCAGTGTGTTCATAACTCATCTGCTTACACAGGAATGAAGGATATATTAAAATTGGTATCGATTTCACTCATCCGCTTTCAACATGACTGATGCACCCCTCTGTTTTGTAACATTAGTTCTTGAAGAGTATAATCTTCTAATATACGCCCACCAGAGTCAGTGGTTAAGAAACTGGGTAAATATACTAGCTTAGAAGTCATGGAATACAAGGTTCCTATGGCAGATAAATGGAAACAACACATCAGTCATTGACACTATGCTCAGTCTATTGCCTCATTTTAGTTTTTTTTTCCCATTGGATGAAAGTAATACACAATGGCACCCCCCCCCCCATGCTTTTTCGCTGATATTACATGCCCGTACAAAGGGGCAGGTGTACATACCAGACTTTTGCAGCCAGATTTGTGACCTTCATACAGAGTCACCAGGTAAGACAATGAATTGTCCTTGGGTATCATAATAGGATGGTCAGTAAGAAAAGAAAGGGTAGTATGTATATTGAGACATCACTGGTAAGGGATATATATTCGTAAATTGTGGTAGCTGTACATTGAGTACATTAGATATCTGACAATTTATTTCGATTTCTGTAGACAGGCACCTCTAAGCACATAAGCATTTTTGATGAGGATCATCCTTTAAAATGCCGAGATAAGAGGCAGCTCGGGGCTGACCACAGGCCCAACTTTGTTATTTTGTAAATCGTAGAAGGAAAAGTCAGACTCCATAGTATTCCGAACTTTTTTAAGCAATTGTAAATTAGAAAAGCAAACGAGCAAACAATATATAGTGTTGTAAACGAATTCTTTTAAGCAAATGTCTATAAGCAGATGCAATGAAATTGTATAATCAAAATACCTCAATAAAGGAATAGATAGCACAGTTGAGGGGGGGCGGGGGGGGGGGGGGGGGGGGGGGGGGCGGCAGCGACAAAATGCATAGTAAAACAAACAGTCATTATGACCTCGGAGAAATAAGCAATTGCAGCTTCAAAACTTAATGAAAAGCTTAAGTACAGGTGCAGACAATTTGAACAGATGCTTGCACTCAAGTGGACAATGATAGAGAGAAATTAGCAGACACGGGTGAGAGTGATGTCATGTCATGCTGTATCTTAAGCATCGAAATAAAATTCTTTTCATGACTTGACAAAGTTGTGAAAGTGATTGAAATTCATCCTCATCAATGGAATTCGAATATATGCTGGTTTATTTATTAAAAAGAACGACTGTCAAAGTATTCAAAGTAGAGACAGTAACGTTCCTTCAATGATCGAAGTTTAATTTAAAACACACATAAACATGTAAATAGAAAAATCTGTAATTGCAGATGCAACGTGGATAGTCAGCGTTGTTTCAACGTTCAAGGTCGAGTAACAGACAAGCTGCTCCGCAAGTTGCCAGCTTTGTCAAAGAATTATAGCAATGGGTTTAACCCCGTAGCTTCATATATGAATAAGTTTATTTTGGAACTAACAATGCATATTATACATCTATTTGTAGAAATTAGCATTCTTTTATATATCCTGTATTAATGTTAGTGGGAAATGCAAATTATGTGAAAGAATTTGAAAAGTCATTGTTGATAACGAATACCCCATTTATTGGCAATTAATACGATGCAGCTGGTAAGTGTCTGGGAAGGAGCATAACTGTCAGTATATGATTGACTATGGTGCATTGTAAGATCCCAAGGGCGGTGATCAATGTGTCTGGTTAAAGTTATGAAATGATGAGAGGATCCAGCGCTATCCAAATAGCTATCCATTATTGATCGTGTGTTTACAGAATTTAAGGTGAAGATTTGGGGAAATGTGACGAACAATAACGGCAAAAGTATGTAATCATTTGAAAGCAGTACACATAAATATTAATGTGTTTTCAATGCAGTGGTGCAATGTTTCTGCTGACTACCACCAACTGAAACACAGAAGAAATTTCTAATGCATACATGGTGGTGCTTGACCAGTCAAAAGGTGATTGGAGGCACTGAGAGAGGCTGATTAATTTGTGGAAGCTGTTTCGGAAGACATCTCCAACCTTGCGTTTGTCAGGGACTCCGTCTAATGGTTGATTTCTCCTGCTAAACACGAGTCTCAAGACACCTGTTTGGCAGCTTACCCCCAACAATTGCAGTAAAGGAGCATCTGCAAGTATGGATAACTCATAACTGTCACAGTAATAGAGATAAAGAATTTCTGGAGTGTTTATAGAATGCTTTCACGACAAATGCATTGAGGAACCACTGAGAGAATAGGCCACCTTATACTGAGTACTACTAAAGAAGTAGTAAATGTTAATGAACAAGAAAAAAAGCATTTGCTGGAAAAGCTCAGCAGGTTTGATAGCATCTGTGAAAAACAAATCTGAGTTAACGATTCCCAGTGACCCTTTATCAGTCTGGTTTACAACATCGCGGTTCTCTGGGTTTTTATTTAGTAAATAGTGATGTATTTGTTAGAGACCCCTTGGGGACTGTAATCATAGTACGTTAGAATTCTCCATCAAGCGGTGAACTACTTGATTCTGAGATGAGGGTCTTGACTCTGTACAAAGAAATCTACGACGATACGATTCTAGAGTAGGCAAAATGTACTGAAAGAAGTGACAGTCGTTTGGGAATGTCAAACGTTAGAAGAGGGATTGGAGGAACTTGGAAAAAGAGTGTTTATTTATGGATGTGAAAGGGCGTAAAGGGTCAAATCACGACATACGAGGCAAGTTATAGCTTCCTATAGATGAAAAAAAAAACGAATTGGCCAGGAAAATCAATGGAATTCTGGATTGGAAAAAAGTTTAGGAGTCAGATAAGGGATTAATTAAGAACAAATATTAGAAGAGATTATGAAATTACGCTTGTGGGAAAGCTAATTGATTTCAGACCATTTTATAGGTATGAAAGAAGAGAACGTTGGCAAAAACTAATGTTGGTTCCTTATTGTCAGAAACGGGGGAATGTATCATGGAGAAGAAGGAAACAGAGGATTTTTAAAATACATATTCTGCATATGTCTTCACAGGATAAATATAGTACCACAATTGATGGGGAACATGGGGTTTTATGAGAGAGAGGAGCAGACCAAAACTGTGTCAGCAAAGAAACGGTGTTAGATAAATTGATGGAATTGATCATTGATAATTCTCAAGGTCTGAAAAATGTACATCACAGAATATTTACATAAGTGTCCCTGAAAAAAAAAGACAGGGTTGTTTTGGTGATGATCTTCCAAGATTCTGTAGACTCTGGAAACCTTAACGCTGATTATATTGCAGCTGTTGTAGTCCCACGATTAAAAAATAGAAGTCCGGCCAAAACCGAGAATTATAAGCCAGTGAAACTGACGTCAATTATGAGGAAGAGGCTAGAGCGCATCTTCATCAAGGAATTTACAGTAGATCCATGAGAAAACAATGGTAGAAACAGACACAGTTAACATGGATTTACGAAAAGAAAATCACATATTAAACCAAACAGAACTCTTCCAGTTTATGACTAGAAAGCTGATCGTTCGTGGATGTGGTTTAATTTGATTTTCAGAAGACTTTCTATAAAGTCTTTCATAAGAATCTGTTGTGTAAATGTAAAGCAGGTTGTATTGGGGAAAATGTATTGTGTTGGTTAGAAAATTGGTTAGCAGACAAGAAATAAAAATAATAGGAGTAATTTGATTTTTTTTTTCCTGAATGGCAGGCAGTGATTAATAGGCTACAACAGGGATCGGTATTAGGATTCCACGTATTCATAATATATGTTAATCATTTAAGTAAGAGAACGGAGTTTAATGTTTCAAAATTTACACGTGGCACAGATCTAAGTTTCAGGGTGAGCTGCGATGATGGTATATAGATATTGCAGTGGGATATTGAATTGCTGTGTCCGTGGTCAAATTCATGATAGATGCATATAATATGAATAAATGTAAGGTTATCTCCTTTGATAGCAAACAATAGAAGCCAAATTGAGAGAATGAATGCACAACGGGACCTGGGTTTCCTTGTGCCACGATCACTGAAAATAAGCATGAAGTTGTGCATTGCAGTAAAAAAGGAATGGTTTGAATTGGTCTTCACAGCATGAGCACTTGTGTGCAGAATCAAGGAGGCCCTGTTGCATGCACACAGGGCATTGGTGAGGCCACGCCTGGAATATTGTGTTCAGTTTTGGTGTCCTTACCGCATGAACTATGTTCTTTCTACGGAGGGAAGGCACCGAATGTTTACCAAATTCTTTCATGGAATGGTAGGATTGACGTACAAGGAGAGATTGATGCATTTCGGTTTATACTGACTAGAGTGTAGAAAATGAAGGGTGAAACCATAGAAACTACAAAAAAAATCTCTCTAATCTGAAAAATAACAGAAAGTATTCACCCTTCACGTTTTTCATGGTTTGAATTCGACACACAGCTTTACATTTGATCTAATCATCCCTTGCTAGCATCCTTGTTGCTAATATTTGTTTAGAACATCCATGGGTTTTCATAATTGCATTTTTGATCACCTGTTAAACTTGCTTTACCTTTTGGGTGATATTCTGATTTGACATTCAAATTAACAAACTGGCTTATGTCCTTGAAACCTGAAAGCCAACCTTTTGCTTAAGTAACATCGCCTTCCATAGCCAGTGTCATGAGCGTGTTTGATTTTGTCTTGACGAATATTTGTGAATATGGGTCAGTGTTTTCTGCAATTTCAATTTCAATATAGAGAGGCTTTCAGTGGGTATCCGATGATAATCAATTGATAAATTCCATTAGTTCAACGGTTTTGTGATGCTATAAATAACAGCACTTGAAAGTTTTTGTTGGTAATTTTAGGATTTTGAGGCAATGACTTGAATTTTAGAGAGGTCCATGTATTTTTATATTTTGTTGGAAGTCTAAATAACAAGTGTTGTAATAACCGGTGGATTTTCATGGGAGACTGTTTATTTCTATTCAACAAATTCCCCAATAAACTTTAATCAGGAAGAAATACAGAATTCTAAATCCATTATCTGCTGTCATAATTATATAATCAATTAATGCAGTTGCCATTTAATCCAAATAGATATGTTATCCCATGCTTGAGCACATTCCGAATTTTTCTGGGTTCATCCATCGATCTGTGTGTTTGCTGATGAGCAGAAAATTTGCATCGTAAATACAATCTTTCGAGCAATGTCAAAAGCTCCGCCAAAGCGCCCGTTTCTAAAATTTAAAATTGCAAGTTGCCACGTCAACGAACGCCTAAAGTTTGTAATCCACAGTGGTATGAAGTTGGCTGATATTTCTGGACATCGCTGATTCATTTTGGTTCCTGTGTGTGTGTTTTCGGAGGACACTGTGTGCTCTAGTTGCTGCAATAATTTGCCTGGTGTTCAAAGAACTGACAGGAACAACAAGTACATAATTGGTAGTTCGATTGTGATGATGTTGATGCATTCATGGGCCTTCTAGAAAGACGAATTCAAGTAGTCTGGTTTTCCCGTGTAGTATGATCGAATAATGTCACTCACAAATGCAAGCTTCTATACAAAGATAAATAGAGCGCTTGCAATCAACTCGCCGTAAAATGATTGATAGAATCACAGTTACTCTTCTTTTTGTAAAATATTTCTGCTAAAATTTAAATAACAAACACTTGCAAATCTATCAAATGCAAAAGCCACTGTTAACCATACTGAGCCAACAATTCAATATACGGAACATCTCTGTAAGAGCTAATAAAATTTAGCAAAAAGAAACCCGTCGGTGAATACATGTGATTTAAAAGATGCACAAATATGTCAGTCATAATCGCAGTTTAATCAATTGCTTCCATGGAGAGCAGACAACAATGAATGAATTCAGTGAGACCATACTTAACCAGAGACCAGGTCATAATTGCCGCATCTTTGCTGTTACAACAAGGATAACCACAATTATTTATTTATCTATCATATTTTATCTGTACTTCAAAAATAATGTGCACTTTTGGAAGCGGCATGGTGGCTCAGTGGTAAGCAGAGCTTCCTCACAAACTCAGGCACACAGGTACGGGCAATTGCCTGTTTGCAGTTTGCACATTCTCCACTTGTCTGTTGATGCTTCTTCTGGGTGTTCCATTTTCCAAAGACGTGCAGGTTAGGTGAATTGGCTATGATAAATTGTCCATAGTGTCTAGTTTGGGAAATACAGGAATAAGGTGGAGGGATTGGATTTGGTTTGGAGGCTTGGTGTGGACTCGATAGACAGAATGGTCTCCTTCCACATTAAGGATTTTATGAAACTAATTTCAAACAGTATTATTGTACTGAGTTTTTAGAGCAAGCGGTGAATAGATTTAAAAAAAAAATTCATAATTAATTCAAATATTCAGAGACTAAACTTGAAAAACGAAAATGCATGTAGAATTGTTGAAATCCAGGGAGAACAATTGTGTAAATGTGGACATTAGTGAATTTCAGAGCGGATATTTTAGGGAAAGGAGTGAATAAATCGGGCAAATCATTGAAGATTGCCAAAAATGTTATTAATAGCATATGTAGCATTAAATGCACGAGGGTGACAGGAAAGGAAAAAAAAGAGAATGAAAGCCGGGAAGAAGAACTCAGAGAATAATACTGACAAATGACGTTGCAAAGCGCATCTAGGGTTATGGTTAGGGTTAGGGTTAGGGTTTAGGTTTAGGGTTAGGGTTAGGGGTTAGGGTTAGGGTGAGCAGAGTGCGAGAAACAGAGTGCGAGAAGGAAAGGGTCTGAAACAGACTGCGAGAAACAGAGGTGCTGAAACAGAGTGCGAGAAACAGAGGGCCTGAAACTGAGGGGCTGATACAGCGTGCGAGAAACAGAGGGGTTGAAACAGAGTGCGAGAAACAGAGGGGTTGAAACAGAGTGCGAGAAACTGAGATGCTGATTTATAGGTGCTGAATCAGAGTGCGAGAAACAGAGGGGCTGAAACACAGCTGCTGAAACTGAGTGCGATAGGGTTAGGGTTAGGGTTAGGGTTAGGGTTAGGGTTAGGGTTAGGGCTAGGGTTAGGGTTAGGGTTAGGGTTACGGTTGGGGTTAGGGTTAGGATTGGGTTGGGCGTAGGGTTAGGGTTGGTTTAGGTTTAGGGTTAGGGTTAGGGTTAGGGTTAGGGTTAGGGTTGCCATAGCATTAGGGTTAGGGTCAGGGTTAGGGTTAGGGTTAGGGTTGCGATAGCGTTAGGGTTAGGGTTAGGGTTAGGGTTAGGGTTAGGCTTAGGGTTAGGGTTAGGGTTAGGGTTAGGGTTAGGGTTAGGATTAGGTTTAGGGTTAGGGTTAGGGTTAGGGTTAGG
>NC_063378.1:9681253-9681543 GCF_021869965.1 Rhincodon typus | reverse complement strand
CCAGCCTCCAGCAAAGGTCTTCCAGCTTTCGGGGTGGGGGGACCTGTAATGATCGGCGGGGTGGAGAGGAGGAGGAGGAACTTGGGACAGGGATGACCGGGGGCCCTGGAGGGTGCTGTTGGGATCACGGGATGGGGATGGAGAGGAAGAGCAGGAAGGGGAGGTGGTTACAGGACGGGGGTGGGATACAGGAGGGGAAGGATATCCCATGAGCACCCTCCAGGGCCCCCGGGCATCCCTATAGTGCGCGTCCTAACGACCGGCAGAGCGTCGTGCACTATGGGGTATAG
>NC_063378.1:9677986-9681153 GCF_021869965.1 Rhincodon typus | reverse complement strand
GTGAGGGTTAGGGGAGGAGGAATATGGGAAGGGGACACGGGAGGGGGGCATGGGGCATATGGGAGGGTTGGTACAGGGGGTAATGGGAGAGTGGGTACAGGGTGGGGCGAGAATATGGGAGGGATACGGTAAGTTCTGTGTAAGATATGGGGGAATATGGGATGAGGCGGGGGTATAGGGGACCTTACAAGAGGGATACAGAGGTTACGGGACCGGGAGGGATACAGGAGGTTACGAGATGGATATGGGAGGTTATGGGTCCGGGAGAGATATGTGAGGATACAAAACCATGAAGGATACAGGAGGTTTTATGAATGGGAGGGATATGAAAGGTTACAGGACCAGTAAGGATGTGGGAGGTTACGGGAGTGCAAAGAACTTGGGAGGTATTTGGGGTGAGGGGGGTACGGGACTGGGAGGGTGTTTATGGGAGATTATGGAAAGGATACAGGTGGGAGATGGGAGGTTATGGGACTGGGAGAGTGGGGAGGGGGGGTGGAAATACGGGAAGTTACGGGAGTGATATGGTAGGTTTTGAGATGAGACAGATATGGGAGGTTATAGGACCGAGAGCGGTTATGGGAAGTTATGGGAGGCTGTGGGAAGGATACGGGAGGTTACGGGTCTAGGAGGGATACTGGAGGACTACATGAGGTTACATGTCTGGGAGGTTTAGGGGAGGTTATGGGAGATTATGGGACCAGAAGGGGCAGGGGAGGGATATGATACGTTATAGATCCAGGAGGGATATGGGAAGCTATGGGACCAAGAGGGATACGGGAGGTTGCGGGTCTGAGAGGGACGTAGGCAAGAAACGGGAAGGATACGGAACCGGGAGGTATACGGGACAGTACTGGACCAGGAGGGATACGGGAGATTACGGGACCAGGAAGGGGTTATGGGAGGTTACGGGTAGAATATAGAACATAGAACAGTACAGGCCCTTCGGCCCACGATGTTGTGCCGAACTTTTGCCCCTAAACCTAAGGTCTATCTAACCTCCACCCCACCTTATACTATCATCCATATGCCTATCTAATAGCCGCTTAAATGTCCCTAATGAGGCCGACTCCACTACCCTCTCCAGCAATGCATTCCATGCCCCGACCACTCCGAGTAAAGAGCCTACCTCTGACGTCTCCCCTATATCTACCTCCACTCACTTATAACTATGCCCCCTCGTAACAGCTACCTCCACCCTAGGAAAAAGTCTCTGGCTGTCCACTTTATCTATACCACTGATCATTTTGTACACCTCTATCAAGTCACCTCTCATCCTTTGTCGTTCTAAAGAGAAAAGCCCTAGCTCTCTCAACCTTTCCTCGTAAGACCTTCTCTCCATTCAAGGCAACATCCTGGTAAATCTCCTCTGCATCTTTTCCAACACTTCCACATCTTTCCTATAATGAGGCGACTAGAACTGGACACAATACTCCAGATGTGGCCGAACCAGGCTTTTGTATAGCTGGAGCATAACTTCATGGCTCTTGAACTCAATTCCTCTATTAAGGAAAGCTAATACACCATACGCCTTCTTAACAAATCTATCCACCTGGGTGGCAGCTTTCAGGGAACTCTGAACATGAACCCCAAGATCCCTCTGCTCCTCCACACTGCCAAGAATCTTTCCGTTAACCCTGTATTCTGCTTTCAAGTATGTCCTTCCAAAATGAATCACCTCATGCTTTTCAGGGTTAAACTCCATCTGCCACTTCTCAGCCCAGCTCTGCATCCTATCAATGTCCCTTTGTAACCTAGAACAGCCCTCCGCACTATCCACAACTCCACCCACCTTTGTATCGTCCGCGAACTTACTAATCCATCCTTCCACTCCTACATCCAAATCATTTACAAAGATCACAAATAGAAGAGGACCCAGAACAGATCCTTGTGGTACACCACTCGTAACTGAGCACCATGTTGAATATTTTCCCTCCACTACCACCGTTTGTCTTCTAAGGGTCAGCCAATTCTGAATCCAATCTGCCACATTTCCCCCTATCCCATGCCTCCTTACTTTCTGCATGAGCCTACCATGGGGTTCCTTATCAAATGCCTTACTTAAATCCATGTATACCACATCGACTGCTCTACCTTCATCCACGTGTTTGGTCACCTCTTCAAAGAATTCAATAAGGTTTGTGAGGCATGGTCTACCCCTCACAAATCCATGCTGACTATCACAAATCAATCTATGCCTATCCAAGTGATCATAAATCCTATCTCTCAGAGCCCTTTCCAATAATTTGCCCACCACTGAAGGCTAACTGGCCTGTAATTTCCAGGGTTATCCCTGTTCCCTTGTTTGAACAAGGGAATGACGTTTGCCACTGTATGGGAAGGAGATGGGCGGTTAAAGGACCACGAAGGATATAAGTAGTTTTTATGACTGGGAGAGATACGAAAGGTTACAGGACCACTAAGGATATGGGAGGTTATGGGAGCGGGAGAAATTTGGGAGGTATATGGGACCGGGAGGGATACAGGAGGTTATCCAACCGGGAGTGGGGTGGTGGTGTATGGAAGGTTATGGGAGAGATACGGGAGGTTACGGGACTGGGAGCGGGGTTTTGGGGGGGGGGGGGGGGGGGGAAGGGGAGTTGGTGTATGGAAGGTTATGGGAGGGATACAGATGTTACAGGACCGGGGTTGCAGATATATGGGAGGGATACGGGAAATGACGAGACCAAGAGGGACATGGGAAGGATATGAGGGGTTATGGGGCAGGGGTGGGGTTATGAGAGGTTATAGGAAGGATACGGGAGGAAGATGGGAGGCTACAGGACTGTAAGGGATAACAGGAAATTACGGGAATGGAAGGGGTACAGAAGGTTACAGGTCCAGGAGGGAGACGGGAGGTTACGGGACCGGGAGGGTGTTTATGGGAAGGATATGGGAGGTTATGGGACTGGGGGAGGGGGGGAAATATAGGAAGTTACGGGAGCGATATGGTAGGTTTTGGGACTAGATGGTTACAGGACCGAGAACGGTTATGGGAGGCTGTGGAAAGGACACAGGAGGTCGCGGGACCGGGACGGACATGGGGGGGGGGGGGGGGGGGGGGAGATACGGGACTGGGAGGGATGCAGGAGGTCACGGGACTGGAAGGGATACAGGACTGGGAAGGATACGGGGCATTGCGGGACCGGGGAGGGGAGGGTGGATAC
>NC_063378.1:9676268-9677886 GCF_021869965.1 Rhincodon typus | reverse complement strand
ACAGGACTGGGACGGATACAGGGGGCTTTGTGGGGGGATACGAGAGGGATATGGGGCCAGGAGGGATATGGTAGGGACACAGGGCGATACGGCACCGGGAAGGGATACAGGAGGTTGACGGGGTTTGGAGGCGGTGGCGGGCGGGGGGGGGGGGGGTTGCGGGACTGGGAGCAGGACGGATACAGGAGGTTGCGGGAGCGGGCGGGATACGGGAGAATGTGGTGGCGATACAGGGCAGGCGAGGGGGGCTCTGACCTGTGCCACTGCTTGTTGCCCCCCAGTGAAGGCGGTGGAGGAGACGACACTCACTGCCCCCGAGGCGTCCGTCTGTCCATCCAGCTGGTTATCGGAAACCTGCACCACCCGGTACGTCACCTGCAGGAGAGGGAGGGGCACACCGTTACACCATGGTGGGGGTAAACAGCGGGGCGTTCATCCAAGATGGGTGGAAAACAAAGGGGTAAACGGTTGGGGGGCGGGGGTTATACCGAGGGAGTAAGTAGTACTCTACACCCCTGTTAATAAAGCTGAGAACACCGTGTGCTTTACTGACCGCGCTCTCTCCCTATCCAGCCAATCATCTGTGCACAGATACACCTCCCCCACACACATCAGTGCACATATACAGCCCCTACACTCCTCCCTATCCCTCTACCCTCCTCCGGCCCCTACACTCCTCCCTATCCCTCTACCCTCCTCCGGCCCCTACACCCCTCCCTATCCCTCTAACCTCGTCCGGCCCCTACACCCCTCCCTATCCCTCTAACCTCGTCCGACCCCTACACCCCTCCCTATCCCTCTACCCTCCTACACCCCTCCCTATCTCTGTAACCTCCTCTGGCCCCTACACCCCCTCCCTATCTCTGTCACCTCCTCCCATCCTTACCTCTTGAGCATCCCCCGATTCCCAGCCCTCCACCCCTGGGGGCCGTGCCTTCGGCTGCCTGGGACCCCGGGCTCTGGAATGCCCTCCCTGAACATCTGCACACACCTCTCTCTCACTGCTCCTTTATGACGCTCCTTAAAAACTGACCCTTTGTCCGAGCTTGTGGTTTCCTGGCCCTGATGTGCCCTGATGTCCCCTGCTGTTGCCTGGGGTTAGACTCTGCTCGATTTCTGATCCCGAGGTGGTCCTGGGGGAAGTTTTGGTGCGTGAAGAGGTGCTCTCTAAATGCAGCTTCTTGTTGCTGTTGTTGGTGAGGGGGTTGGGGTTGGGGTTGGGGTTGGGGTTGGGGTTGGGAGGTGGGAGGTGGGAGGTGTGTAGGGGTGGGAGGTGTGTGGGGATGGGGAGCGCAGTCACAATGGCCTGGCATGACCCCCGGATTGGGGAATGACCCCGGATTGGGGAATGACCCCCCCCAACCTCCCACCCCGGCCTCGCGGATACCGACCTGGCCACCATTGTTCTCTGTGCGGAACTGGTACTGGATGTTGTGGTCAGTGAAGGCTGCTTGCTGTACACTGGCAATGGCCACAGCCGTTTGCTCATCGGCGTTCCCGCTCTCTCCTGCCCGGAAAAACACAACACCGACATTCCTACTCAGTACTGGAGCGAGTACGCACTGCTCACCCAGGGTGCCACCTCTCAGTGGGGGAAGGGGAGGAAAACACTGACTAC
>NC_063378.1:9671459-9676168 GCF_021869965.1 Rhincodon typus | reverse complement strand
CCCCTTACTCAGTCTCACTCTTCCCCCCATCACTCCCCACTGCTCTCTCTCTGTCACTCACCTCCTCTCTCTCACTCACCCACCCTCTCCGTCACCCCCTCCCTCTCTGTTACTGCCCCTCTCTCCCTCTCTGTCACTCTCCTCATCACTCTCTCTTTCCTTTCCTCGCTCCTCTCTTGCTCACCACACTCTCTGTTACTTCGCACAGCCTCGCTCTCTGTCACTCTCCCTTTCTCTCTCTCTGTCGCTCCCCCGTCTCCTCTCTCTCACATGGTCTCCTTTAAGAGAGTCTGGGGCAGAGGTGTGTTCGGTGGCCATCAGTGAGGAGAAGGTGCTGGGGAAACTGAAAGGTCTGAAGGTGAATAAGTCACCAAGGCTGGATGGACTACACCCCGGAGCTCTGAAGGAGATAGCTGAGGAGATTGTAGAGGCATTGGTGAGCTGTCAGGAAGCACTGGAGTCCGGGAGGATCCCAGAAGATCTGAAAATGGCTAATGTAACACCCCTGTTTAAGAAGGGAGTGAGACAGAAGGCAGGAAATTATAGGACCCTCAGCCTGACCTTCAGTATTGGTAAGATTTTAGAGTCCATTATGAAGGATGAGATTGCAGAGTACTTGGAAGTGCATGGTCAGCACGGTTTCATCAAGGGCAGGTCATGCCTGACAAGTCAGTTAGAATTCTTTGAGGAGGTAACGAGCAGGTTAGACAAAGGAGAGCCAGTGAACGTAGTTTATTTGGATTTGCAGAGGGCCCTTGACAAGGCGTTGCACAGGAGACTGCTGAATAAGATTAGAGCCCATGGTGTTAGGAGCAAGGTACTGGCATGGATAGAGGTGGAAGGCAGAGAGAGGGGATAAAGGGGTCTTTTTTCAGGATGGCAGCTCGTGACTAGTGGCATTCTGCGGGGAGGGGTTTAGTGTTGGGACCACAACTATATACAGTAAGTACATCACATTATACATTAACAATCTGGGCAAAGGAACTGAGGACAAACAGGGGGCTGGAAGGACACAGCAGGCCAGGCAGCATCTGGAGGAAAGCAGCAGTCAATGTTTCAGGTGTTAGCCTTGTTCAGGACCTGAAGAAGGGTAATACCTGAAATGCTGACTGCTCCTTTCCTCCAGATGCTGCCTGGCCTGCTGCGTTTTTCCGGCCTCCTGATGGTCTACCTGGATTCCAGCATCTGCAGCTTTTTGGTCTCTATTGAAGAAGCTGAGGACATGGTGTTATCTGCAAACTTAGCAACAAAGGTAGTTGGAAGGACAGGTTGTATTGAGGAAGTGGGGAGGCTGCAGAAGGACTTGGACAGGCTCGGAGATTGGGCAAAGAAGTGGCAGATGGAATACAATGTCGGAAAGTGTGAGGCTATACACTTTGGTTGGAAGAATAGACTATTTTCAAAACAGAGAAAGGCTTCAGAAACCTGAAGGAGAAAGGGACTCGAGTGTCCCCCATTTCAAGCTTGTCTTAGAGTAACACAGATGTACAGCACGGAAACAGTCACTTCGGTCCAACTTATCTGAGCCAACCAGATATTCTAAATTAATCTAGTCCCATTTAGGCGGCACGGTGGCTCAGTGGTTAGCACTGCTGCCTCACAGCGCCAGGGACCCGGGTTCAATTCCACCCTCGGCCGACTGTCTGTGTGGAGTTTGCACATTCTCCCCGTGTCTGCGTGGGTTTCCTCCCACAGTCCAAAAATGTGCAGGCTAGGTGCATTGGCTGTGCTAAATTGCCCGAAGTGTTCAGGGATGTGTAGCTTAGGTGGGTTATAGGGGAATAGGTCTGGGTGGGATGCTCCAAGGGTCGGTGTGGACTTGTTGGGCCAAAGGGCCTGTTTCCACACTGTAGGGGTTCTATTTTATTATATTCTTCATTTGCCAACATTTGGCCCATATCCCTCCAAACCCTTCCTATTCATATAGCCATCCAGGTGCCTTTTCATATTGCAATTGTACAAGCCTCCACCACTTCATCTGGCAGCTCATTCCTTACACGTACCACCCTCTGTGTGAAAAAGTTACCCCTTAGGTCCCTTTTAAATCTTTCCCCTCTCAACTTAAACCTATGCCCTCTAGTTTTGGAAAGCCCCAGCCTATTCAACCTCTCCCTGTAGCTCAAACTCTCCAAACCCAGCAACATCCTTGTAAATCTTTTTTGAACCCTTTCAAGTTTCACAATTTCTTTCCTCTAGCAGAGAGACCAGAATAGCACGCAGTATTCCAAAAGTGGCCGAACCAAGGTACAGCTGCAACATGACCGCCCAACTCCTGTACTCAATGCACTGACCAATAAAGGCAAGCGTACCAAACACCTTCTTCACTATCCTATCTACCTGTGACTCCACTTTCAAGGAACAATGAACCTGCAGTCTAAGATCTCTTTGTTCAGCAACATTCCCCAGGACGTTACCATTAAGTATATAAGTCATGCCCTGAGGTGCCTTTCGAAAATGCAGCGCCTCACATTTATCTAAAATAAACTCCATCTGCCACTCCTCGGCCCATTGGCCCATCTGATCAAGCTCCCGTCTGCCTTAACCTTCTTTGCTGTCCACTACACCTCCAATTTTAGTGTCGTCCGCAAACTTACTAACCATACCTCCTATGTTCACGTCCAAATCATTAATATAAATGATGGTCAGACTGCATTTGGAATATTGAGAGCAGCTTGGGGTCCTATAGCTAAGGAAAGATGTGCTGGCCTTGGTGGGAGGAGAATGGGGTTGAGAAACAGATGAGCCGTGATCGAACGGCAGAGCAGACTCAATGGGCTGAGTGGCGTAATTCTGTTCCTATATTTTATGGTCCCTCACTCCCCTCTCCTCCTGTGCTCCCTCCTTCTCCCTCTCTCTTTCTCACTCTGCCTCTCTGATCCAAATCTGAAGAAAGAAACTAAAAACCGGAGACAGAGACAGAAAGAGGGAGAAATCAATAAGAGAGACAAAGACAAAGAATGTGGGAGACAGAGAGAGAGAGCATCTCTCTGTCTGTCATTCTTGTTCTCTCTCTGTCCCGTTCTCCTGTGCAAACTTATTCAAATATAATCTTAGATTTTGGTGTGTATTTTTTGCGTGTGCGTGTCTCTATACATGCTCTCTCTTTCTCTGGATGTGTCTTATTGCTTTCAGATC
Source organism: Rhincodon typus (assembly GCF_021869965.1). Taxonomy (NCBI): domain Eukaryota; kingdom Metazoa; phylum Chordata; class Chondrichthyes; order Orectolobiformes; family Rhincodontidae; genus Rhincodon; species Rhincodon typus. The sequence continues at coordinate 9,673,033 of NC_063378.1, read as the reverse complement.
CCCTCTCGCTGCATGTGTTGTCTGTCAGTATGTGTCTGTGTGTGAGTGTCTGTCTCTATCTCTGTGCGCGGGTCTGTCTCTCTACCTCCTTCTGGGGGTGTTTTATTGTGGACAGATCCCCCCATTCCTCGTCCCCTCCCTGCATCTACTTCTGTCTCTCTCTGTATGTGGGGGTCTGTCTCTCTGTACTTCTGGGCCTTGTGTGACTGCAGAGAGATCACCCTCTTCATCCCCACCACCCACCACACATCGCAAATCCCCCCCGCAATCCATGTACCTACCTCTCTGTGTTCCCTCTCTCTCTCTCTATCTGTATCTCTAGCTGTTTTATTGTAGACGGATCACTCTCCTCCTCTCTGCCTCCCCCCCCGCCTCTCTGTCCAGGTATCTACCTCAGTGTGTGTATGTATGTGTCCCTCTACATTTGCACTTCCTGCCTCTGGGGGGTGTTTAATGCAGATAGATCTCCCCCTCCCCATTGTCTCTGCGTGTGTGTATGTGTCTCTGTCTCTGCGTGTGGGTCTGTGTGTCTCTCTCTCTCCCTGGCTGTGGGAGTTTTTAAGTGCAGGCAGATCTCCCTCTCCACCTTGCTTCTCTGTGCGAGTGTATGTGTCTGTGTGTGTGGTGGGGAGTCTGTGTCTCTGTCCCTGACCCTGAGGCTGCTCAATGAGAACAGATCTCCCTCTCCCCGTGTGTGTGTGTGTGTGTCTCTGTCCCTGACCCTGGGACAGTTCAATGCAGACAGATCTCCCTCTTCCCCCATCTGTGTGTGTGTGTGTGTCTCTCTGTCCCTGACCCCCGGGCTGGGGCTGTTCAATGCAGACAGATCTCCATCTCCCCCCTGTCTCTGTGTGTGTGTATGGGGGTCTGTGCGTCCCTGACCCTGGGGCTGTTCAATGCAGACAGATCTTCCTCTTACCCCTGTCTCTGTCTGTGTGTGTGTGTATGGCGGTCTGTGTTTCCCTGACCCTGGGGCTGTTCAATGCAGACAGATCTTCCTCTTACCCCTGTCTCTGTCTGTGTGTGTGTGTGTATGGGGGTCTGTGCGTCCCTGACCCTGGGGCTGTTCAATGCAGACAGATCTTCCTCTTACCTCTGTCTGTGTCTGTGTGTGTGTGTGTGTGTGTGTGTGTGTATGGGGGTCTGTGTTTCCCTGACCCTGGGGCTGTTCAATGCAGACAGATCTCCCTCTCTTTCCCCCCCCCCCAAACCCGTACCTACCTGGAATCCAGAGCCTGGTCTAGAATATCCATGTGGGGCACAGGGAGCTGTTGCTTCTGCTGCTGTTTGAGCTGCTGTAGTTGAGATTCGAATTTGGAAGGAGATTTGATCACGGGGCCAAACAACAGGGTCATGTGAGAGCCCCAAATGGACACGTGAGAGGATCCAGGGACGGGTCCTGCTCTCCTTCCTTCCTTCCTTCCCCCCCAGGCCCCAGGCACCGAGACACAGACACACAGGGAGAGGGGGGAGGCAGGGCACAGCAAGAGGCAGGCACTAGGCCCAGGGCCTAGGCAGGCTGCAAGACCAGGAGCAGACTCCCGGTGCCTGGGAATGTGCTTCCCCAACACTCC
>NC_063378.1:9668751-9671449 GCF_021869965.1 Rhincodon typus | reverse complement strand
ACTCTCTGCAAGTCCAGGAGCAGACTCACATTGCCTGGGAATGTGCTGCCCCATCACGCCTAATCACTTATTACTCCATTATTACTCTGTGCAAGAGCAGAAGCAGACTCCCAGTCCCGAGGACTGTGCTCCCCTAACACACCCAATCACCCATTACTCCATTATTACTATCTGCAAGGTCAGGAGCAGACTCCCATTCCCGGGAATGTGCTTGCCCAACACTCCCAATCACTTATTACTCCAGTATGACTCTCTGCAAGACTAGGAGCAAACTCACATTGCCTGGGAATGTGCTTCCCCAGCACTCCCAATCAATTATTGCTCCATTAGTACTCTCTGCAAGAGCAGAAGCAGACTCCCATTTATAGGGAATGTGTTGCCCCAACACTTCCAATCACTTATTACTCCATAATTACTATCTGCAAGACCAGGAGCAGACTCACATTGCCTGGGAATGTGCTGCCCCAACACACCCAATCACTTATTACTCCATTATTACTCTCTGCAAGACCAGAAGCAGCCTCGCATTGCCTGGGAATGTGCTGACCCAACACTCCCAATCAATTACAAATTCCATTATTACTCCCTGCAAGACCAGGAGCAGACCTCCAGTGCCTGGGAATGTACTTTCCCAACCACTTATTACCCTGTTATTACTCTCTGCAAGATCAGGAGCAGACTCCCATTGTCTGGGAATGTGCTCCCCCGACACTCCAAATTACTTATTATTCCATTATTACTCTCTGCAAGTGCAGGGGCAGACTCTCAGTCCCCGGGGATGTGTTGCCTAACACACCCCATCACTTATTACTCCATTATTACTCTCTGCAAGAGCAGGAGCAGACCCCCAGTCCCCGGGAATGTACTGATCCAACACTCCCAATCACTTATTACTCCATTATTACTCTCTGCAAGACCAGGAGCAGACTCTCAGCACCTAGGAATGTGTTCCCCTAACACTCTGAACCATTTATTACTCCATTATTACTCTGCAACACCTTGAGAGACTCCCAGTTCACAGGAATGTGCTCCCAATCACTTGTTATCCCATTATCACTCCGTGCAAAATCAGTATCAGACTCTTCCCTATGTGCTCCCCTAACACTCCCAATCACTTATTACTCCATTATTACTCTCTACAAGACCAGGAGCAGACTCCCAGGGCTCAAGAATTTTCTCCAAATCATTTATTACTCCATTATTACTATTTGTAAGACCAGAGCAGATTCCCAGTCCCTGGGAATGTGCTGCCAATCAGTTATAATTCCATTATTACTCGCTGCGAGATCAGGAGCGGACTCCGAGTCCCCAGGAATGTGCTTCAAATCTCTTATGACTCCATTATTAGTCTCTGTAAGACCAGGAGCAGACTCCCAGTTGTTAGGAATGTAGTTCCCTAACACTCCCAATTACTTATTACTCCATTATTACTCTCTGCAAGACCTGGAGCTGACTTCCAGTGCCCAGGAATTTGGGCCAAAGTTCTTAATACCTTCGCTGAACAAAATTTATCCATCTCAGATTTAACATGAACAACTGATCCAGCATCCACCGCTGTTTGTGGAGGAGAGTTCCAAACATCTCCCGCCCTTTGTGTGTGAAAGTGCTTCCCAACATCTCTCCTGGATGCTCTAGTCCTGATTCACAGACTCTGCTCTCTCGTTCTAGAACCTTCAACCAGTGGAAATTGTTTATCTTGATCTACCCTGTCTTGTCCTGGTCATATCTTGAAAACTTCAATCAGACCACTCCTTAACCTTGTAAATTCTACAGAAAACAGGCCTCACTTAGAGAATCTCTCCTTGAAGCATAACCCCTGACATCCAGGTACCATTCTTGTAAGCCTACGTTATACTCTCTCCAAGGTCAATCTATCCTTCCTGGTACCCAGATCTGATTCCAGTACAACCAGTGGCATCTAACCAGGGTTTTGTAGAACTGCAGCATCAATTCTGCATTATAATACTCCACCTTCCAGATAGAAAGGCCAGCATTCCATTAGATTTGAATTTTTTTTTATTTTAAATTTAGATTTTATTGTCAAATCCAGCAGTACAGTATAATGTCACCACCTTAGGTACAAAGGTACTGAGGCACAAAAAAATCTGGTACAAAGGCATAAGAAAAACAGAGTCAAAATGTTGAGCATTAACTTTATAGAATAAACAGAAAAACAAAGAAATAAAGCCCTTCTTTATTAAAGTCCTTCTTCATTTAAACGAGAAAAATAATTAAGTTAAAAGTTCAACAGTCTGATGAGTCCTCCACTTAGGCACTCTCCGGGAGATCTCAGGTGCCTGTTCTCTACGCTACCACCGCAGGCTGGGGAAAACCACCACCCCTCACCGCTCGCTCTGCCGACATTGGGGCACGATGCTATTGCTGCTGCTGCCTCCACCCCAATCACCCCCAGAGTCTCCGGAACGTACCCGGGCAGGACTCACTCGCACGTGAGATACTGCCATGGGGGCAGCAAGAGACTGGGCCAAGAGACCCCCATGTCAGTCCGGGAGACTGGGCCAAGAGACCCCCACACCAGTCCGAGACACTGGGCCAAGAGACCGCCACACCAGTCCGAGACACTGGGCTAAGAGACCGCCACACCAGTCCGAGAGATTGGGGCAAGAGACCACCACACCAGTCTGAGACACTGGGCCAAGAGACCCCCACACCAGTCCGAGACACTGGGCCAAGAGAC
>NC_063378.1:9658441-9668251 GCF_021869965.1 Rhincodon typus | reverse complement strand
TATTTAGGGTTGTATTCTTTGAAATTTGGGAGGTGAGGGGTGGTTTGCTAGAAATTTTCAAAATCTTAAGGCAAAAGGCAGGCCAGCTGGATAGAGACTATATTCCGGGTCATCGGCAGTCACAGGCTGGGCGGCAGAGTCTGGGACAGAACTTTTGAGGCTGAAGTTAAAACGTATAACTTCAAACACCATTGGAAATTTGGAACTCTGTTCCACAAACAGCAAATGATATCCAATCCATTTGTTGATGTTAAATCTGAGCTTCACTGATTCTTGCTAACTAAAGATATTCAGGAGAAAGGGCCAACAGCAGGTAAAGAGAATTAGGCCACAAATTTGTTATTGAATGGTGAGGGGCTGAATGGCCTCCTGCTCCTATAATACAGCGAAGATTCCATTCAGCCATTATGCCTGACTCAGCTGTGAAAGAGCAATCTAGTTAGTCCCCAAAAATGGCCTCTATTTATTTTACAGTCATGGTATTTATTCGACGTATTTGTTTAATCCCTTTTGAAAGTTCCTGTTGAATCTGCTTCCCTTTCAGGCAGTGTGTTCCAGATTACAACAATCGCTGCCTCAAAAATATCTTCATGACATTCTTATTTTTTTGCCAATTGTCTTAATCCTTATCCTTTTGTTAGCAGTCCTCCCAGGACCTGCAATGTTTCTCCTTGTTCGTTCAATTGTTGAACAGTTTCTCAAAGATCTCTGAGCTGATGTGAGCAGAATGGTCCCAGTTCTTTCCAGTTTCCATCCTATCAAGCATCTCCTTAAACGTTTGCCGTACAACTCTCCAAGGGAATCTTTCTGAAAATGTAACGCTCAAAGCTGGATACAATTCTCCAGCCAAGACCGAAACAATACATCAGAAATGTTTAGCATAACTTCCTCGCTTTTGTATCTAAGCATCTATTAATAAAGACGAGCATCCTGTCAGCTTTGTGAAATGATTTCTCAGCTTGTTCTGACACCTCAGACATTTGTGCACACACACAGAAAACGTTCTGTTCCTGCACCCAGTTTAAAATTATTCGTCTTTATCGTCTCTTTCCATCTGTCCATCCAGTTTTTATCAATTCACATTTCTCACCATCAATCATCTGTTTGCTAATTCGAATGAAGTTTATACAATTGTTAATTGGGATATAGAGTTCCAAAGTAGAAGCAAATGATTTTTGCTTTTCTGTCCTGTGAAGGTGATTTATTTCCTTTAAGGGTCAGAGACTTTTTTTTTTAAATAGCATTGGGTTTCCTTTCCAGGAAATCATATTATTTAATCTGAATGCACAAGCAAGCTACCTGGTAAGGTGACTGCTGAAATGCTTACTAAGTTGCAGATTTGTGACCTACAAGAAGCAGGGCCAAAGGCTTGAAGCAGGTTCAGTTTGGAAGAAATAACAAGGTTGTAGACCAGGAGAAGGGCAGTATTCATTTTCACAGTTTTCAAGCCATCGCAGCTGGAAAGAAGCCTTAAACTGTTTCAGCTGCTGAAGTTGACAGCGCTGGGACATGATTCAGTGAGTTAGCATTTATCTGTGTGTCTCAGGGAGATACAGAGAGCAAAATATCTGGTGACGATATAGTCAGGCACTGAAACAACTACATCAGATGAGTAAGAATGTAAAGAGGAAGCTGGGAGTGATACTTCACTGGGATTGAATATCTGTAAAGGGCATTGCTGGGGAAAATGGCTAAATCTTTCTTTTTGTGATAATATTTCCATTTTTCCCCATTTCTTTTATATTAGAAACTTATGTTATTTTACTTCAAGTACATTGGCAGTGTCATGTGAATGCGTTCAGTGATTAACCACCATAGTAACCAAATTGGGAAAAATAAAACTTGCAGTCTGTCAAAACAGGTTTCAGCTATATTCAATATTCCCAATGGCCAGGTCCTCCTGAAGCTCTGACTAACCTCCACATGGCTCACTGTATTTCCAAGTGGGTCACCTGCAAATCTGGGTTGATTCTACATATATCAAAAAGAACAGTGGACCTTACACTGTTTCCCGGCAGATACCATCACACATCAAATGCCTTCAATAAATCCATTTTGGCTTTCACTCTGAACCCACATTTTTCTCACTACCAAGCCTGCTAACCAGGATCATATTCTCATATTGGACATTATGTCAGACTGTGGGACCTGGGAGACTGACAATAGGGTGAAGTGGTCTTTGATTGAGGGTTGGGCAGATTGAGTGTAGTCAGCGGGGTGTGACTGCTGGATTTGGAGTGTTGTGTGTGATGTTTCAGTGCAACAACAGCTTTGGAGTGGAGTCATTATGGCATTGGGAATTTGGTTCTATTTTACAATCACTGTAAAGTTCTGACTTGCTTTTAAAAATATGTGTTCTTTTATATAAATAGACTGCCATGACAGGATGACACTGAAATAACCAGCACAGACATTAAGGAATATAATCAGTGTACAGGAGGTCAGCGGCATTTACAAGGCTATTTACAAAATCACCAATGACCACCTTCTCAACAGTTAAATAAATTACCACATAATTACAGTTGCACTTATTAAGTGCCCTTTCTGCCCATGTTGATTGAACAGAGACAGTTTAGGATGCAGGACTCTTTATGTGTGTCAGAGACGTGTTAAGTCACAGGCTGGGATCTTGGGAGAGACTGGAACAGCATTTTCCTGGAGCTAAATCTTCATTACAATTCCTAAGTGAACTTGATCCAACAGGTTTTGTGGCTCTGATTTTTCCCTGATGTGTCTCTCTCACTCTCTCACACACACACACACACACACACACACTCACTCACTCACACATAGAGTGTCCTCTGAACGTTTCACTGGGTCACCTAGTGACTATCCTCAACGCTTGGTGTGCCAGCATGGTTCAGGACATGATTTCTATGCAAATAATCATCCAATGCGCTTCTCAATGTTTCAGTTAAAGCTGCCTCCAGCACATTCCCAGGCAGTGCATGTCAGACCCTAACTACTCTCTGGGTAGGAAAGGTTTTTCTCCTTCACACCCTCCATCCCACTCACACCTTCAATTCCAGTCACCACTCTCACATCCTCCCCCTTCACCCTCTACACCATTGCCCTCCCTCACACCCTCCACCCCACTCCCCACCCTCACACCCTCCACCCCATTCCCCACCCTCCCACCCTCCCCCCCACTCCCCACCCTCACACCCTCCACCCCATTCCCCACCCTCACACCCTATTCCCACTCTCGTATCCTCCCCCTACTTCCCACCTCACACCCTCCACCCTATTCTCCACCATCCACCCTCACACCCTCCATGCCACTTCACTCCCTCACAGCCTCTTCTCCCTCACAGCCTCCTCTCCCTCACAGCCTACCTGAGCCTAATTGCTTCAAGGTCTTTCTATTTATCCTGGACTCTGCTCTTCTGGTGGGTCTGCACACTGGGCAGGCACTGGACCCCAGTGAAAAACAAGCAAGCATTTGTTAGCAGTATTGAACCTTACCTTTAGTCTCCAGACAGCTAAAAAAACTGCAGGGAGCTTCACAAGGTCACTCCTGACCCCTTGACACTTGAAAAATAGAGATTAACTCTTTCATTCCATTGTATTATGGTCACAAGATACAACTGGCTTCAAACAGCTTCTGCTCCATTTGATTGAATTTTAAATACCAACCGAGCCAGTCACTTTCTCCATCTGTCAATCTCTGGCATTCGCCTGGGAGACCTTCACTCAAAGTCAACAGAATCTGTCTTTGAATTCTCCAGTGTATCATCCATCTATAGAACCGTAACCTTATCCTCAAATACGACTGCCAACACCATCGTGAACACACTGTCGCCAGAAATATTCACATTCCAGCCAGTCTTTTAGCTGCCTCTCCCCACTGAGAATCACAACAGCAGATGGCAATTGGTGCCTGCAGCTCCTCAGCTTCACAGCCAACACAGCCCAACGTCTCAGGTCAGCAGCTCGTTGTGTGACTTTCAGCTTGTTCCTGCTCTCTCTTCAGAAGGACTTAATTCAATCACTGTTTCTCCATCTTGTCTCCTCACAGCAGATACGACACTGGGTGTTGGGGTGGGGTGGGGGGAAAGGGGGACTTCACAAGCAGCCACTGCAGATAGGGCCCTCTGGAGGATTACACTCTCCGGCAGCCACTTACACTCTCCAATATAACGCCCACCCTCTGGGAAGCAGTATTGGATTCCAAGACAAGGTATACCCATTCAGGAAAACACTGAATGCCCTCCAAGACACAGTGTTCTCCGTCCCAGGACATGGTATACCAACTTAGGAAAACAGCGTTCTCTCTGTAAAGTGTAGAGATGGTACACCACTCTGGAAATCAGTGTACACTTTCTGGGAGACTGTACGCCACTCCGAGAAACAGTGTATACTCTCTGGGAGACAGCATACATCTCCGGAAGACGGTGTACACTGTCCAAGAGATGGTATACGCTCTCGAGGAATCAATGTACACTCTTCCAGGACCCAAGTTCCAGTTCTGATCAGGTGTATCCTGTCCAGCTTGAATGGTGTCAGCTTCCTCAGAGACAGTTTTAGTGCCCAGGAATCTAAAGCCTTCCCTCCTGCATCATCTTTCCAGCCACCTTTCCCTCTTATCCTCCTATTTCCGTACTCGCTTGCACATGGCACTGGGAGCAATCCAGAGATTGCTACATTTGAGGTCCTGCTGATTAATTTTCTATCTGGCTTCTTAAAGTCTGATTTCAGAACCATAAGACCAGAAGATAAATTAGCAGAATTAGGCTATTTGGCCCATCAAGTGTGCTCCACCATTTGATCATGGTTGGTATGTTCCTCGAGCCCATTTTTCTGCCTTCTCCACATAATCCTTGATCCCTTTACTAATCAAGAACCTATTAAATACACTCAATGACCTGGCCTCCACAGCCTCCTGTAGCGATAAGTTACACAGATTCACCAGCCTCTGGCTAAAGAAATTCCTCCTCATCTCTTTCTAAAGGGTCAAGCCTTCACTCTGAGGCTGTGGCCTCAGGTCCTAGTCTTTCCTATTAATGGAAATGTCTTCTCCACATCCACTCTATCCAGGCCTCTCAGTATTCTGTAACTTTCAATCAGATCCCTCTCATCCTTATCAATTCCATCAATTACAAACCCTGTTTACTCAAACGTTCCTCAAATGACAAACCCTTCATTGTAGGCATCATTCTTGAAAACCTCCTTTGGAGCCCCTCCAACACCAACACATCCTTCCTTAGACATGGGGCCCAAAGCTGCTCACAATATTCCAAATGTGGTCTGACTAGAGCTTTATACAACCTCAGCAGTACATCTCTGCTCTTGTGTTCTAGCCCTCTCGAAATGAATGTTCACATTGCATTTTTCTTCCTAATCATCAACTGAACCTGCATGTTAACCTTAAGCGAATCCTGACCCAGGACTCCAAAGTTCCTTTGTACTTCAGATTTCTGAAGCCTTTCCTCACTTAGAAAATAGTCTATGCCTCTATTCTTCCTTCCAAAGAGCTAAACCTCACACTTTCCCACATTGTACTCCATTGCCACTTCTTTGCCCACTCTCCTAACCTGTCCAAGTCTTCCTGCAGCCTCCCCACATCCTCAACACTACAGTCTCTCCATCAATGACCAGGCATAGAACATTCTGAAAGGGGAGAGTGAGCAGCCAGAGGTCATGGTCCATATTAATCCAAATGAAATAGGTGGAAAGAGTGATGAAGTTCTGCAAAGCGAATTTAGAGAGTTAGGTACTAAGTTGAAAAGCAGGACCTCTACAGTTGTAATCTTGGGGAATTACTCCCTGTGCCACATGCTAGTGAGGCCAGGGCTAGGGAGGTAATACAGTTGAATGCATGACTAAAGAGCTGGTGTCAGAGGGAGGGAGGACTTTAGATATGTGGATCATTGGGATCTCTTCCAGGGCAGGTGGGATCTGAACAAGAAGAATGGGTTGCACCTAAACAGGACACATTGGTGTCCTGGCAGGGAGGTTTGCCAGTGTCTCTCGGGAGGGTTTGAACTAGTGAGGTAGGGGATGGGAACCAGAGCTTAGGTCAGCATCTGGAGTGATTGAAGAGAAGGTCAATGTTAAGTCGATTAAGTTTAATAGGAAGAACAGGTATTATCTGTAAACTTAGCAACAATGCACTCAGTTCCTTTGATGAGATCATTAATGTATAATGTGAATAGTTGTGGTCCCAACACTGATCCCTGCAGAACTCCACTCTCATCACTGGCTGCAATTCTGAAAAAGACTCCTTTAAGCACACTTCTCTGCCTTCTGCCAGTCAGCCAATCCTCTATCCAGTACCTTGCCCCTAACACCACTGGCTTTTGTCTTATTTAGCAGCTTTTTGTGTGGCACCTTGTCAAAAGCCTTCTGGAAATCCAAATATATTACATCCACTGGCTGTCCTTTGTTGAATTTGTTCATTACCTCCTCAAAGAATTCTAACAGATTTGATTAAGCTGTGCTGACTCACTCTATTTCACCATGCACTTCCAAGTACTCCGCAATCTCATCCTTAGTAATGGAGTCTAAAAATAACTGGTCTATAAATTCCCAACTTCTGCCTCCCTCCCTTCTTAAACAGGGGTGTTACATTAGCCATTTTCCAGTCATCTGGGACCCTCCACAACTCCAGTGATTCCTGAAAGATCACCACCAATGCCTCCACAATTTCCTCAGCTATCTCCTTCAGAACCCTAGGGTGTGGTCCATCTGGTGTAGGTGAACCATCAGCTTCCCCAACATCTCCTTAGTGAGGGCCGCTATGTATAGCTCTGTCCCTGATTCTCCTGATGTTCTGGTATGTTGCTGGTATCTGCCACAGTGAAGCAAAGTACCTATTCAGTTCCTCTGCCAATTTTAGTTCTCTAGCTGTCCAGTGTCCACTCACCTCTCTCTTACCTTTTATATATCTTTTGTAATCTTCTTTTATATTACCTTACTCTCATATGTCATCTTCTCCTCACTTATTACTTTTTTGTCTATCCTCTTCTTGGTTTTTAAAGGCTTCCCAATCCTCTGGCTTCTCATCACATTGTATGTTTTTTGTTTTGCTTTTGTGCTGTCCCTTACTTCCCTTGTCAGCCATGGTTGTCTCATCCTCCCTTTAGTACATTTCTTCTTCCTTGGGATGAATTTCTGCTGTGCTTCTCAAATTACCCCCAGAAACTCCTGCCATTGCTGCTCCACCATCATCCCTGCTAGGGTCCCCTTCCAGTCAACTCTGGCCAGCTCCTCCCTCATGACTTTGTAGTTATATTTACTCAACTGTAATACTGTTACATCTGATTCCAGCTTCTCCCTCTCAAACTGCAGGGTGAATTTAATCATATTGTGGTCACTGCCCCAGGGGTTCCTTCACCTTATGGTCCTTAATCAAATCCAGAATTTCATGCTCCCTAGTGGGTTCCACCACAGACTGCTTCAAAAAAAAAACCATCTCATAGACATTCCATCAATTCCTTTCCTTGGGATCAGCGACCAACCTGATTTTCTAGTCCACTTGCACATTAAAGTTCCCCTTAATTATTGTAATAGTGTCTTTTTTCCATGCCTTTTCTATCTCTGATTTATTTTCTTCCCAACATCCTGATTAGTGCTCAGGGACCTGTACATGATTCCCATCAGCGTCTTTTTTCCTTTGTGGTTCCTCAACCATACCCACACAGACTCTATGCCTTCCAACTCTAGACAAGCTCCAGGGCTGAGGCTTCTTCAGCATTACCTCCTGGATCTCTCTATCTTCCTCACTGGTAGTCTCACACTCCTGTCTTTGACTACTGACCTGATTTGAGGTAGTTAATCTAACAGGTGTGACTGTCTCCTGAAACACAGCATCCAGATAACACTACCCCTCCTTGATATATTGCAGTGTTCGTAGCTCAGACTCCAGCTCATCAACTCTGAGCTGGAGTTCCTCTAACAACCAACACTTGTTACAGATGTGGTCACTATAAACCACAATGGGGTCCCCCAGCTCCACATCATGCAGGTACAATACATCACCTGGCCTGGCAACTCTTATTTCAGTTATTTTGTTCTTAATTTGCTTTTTAAAAGTTCCCACTGGTCTTTTAGTTTATAATCTGTAAATATTTCTCCTCTGTACCTTCAATCTGAAAGTCCCCTTTGATAGATATTCAAATTAGCAGCTATTACCAACCAATGAACATATGTTTTCCCTCTGATGTCACTTTTTGTTCTGTCCTGAGCCCCATTTAATTTCTCCTGTTGAAAAATCCTTACAAACTATGACCAAAAAGCAAGCGAAAAATATCTCTTCCCTTCCCACGCTGTCTCCAAATTCCCCGAATTATATATTCACTTGGGGCTGTGCCTCCCTCTGTATGTGATCTCTCCTTCCTGACCAGATCACATCCCCTTCATGCCCAAGGCATTGGTACCAACCTGAACCACAACCTTTGGCTGTTCACCTTTCTCAGTGGCTCGTGTAAAAACCCATCTGGGTCACTAATGTCCTTCAGGGAAGGAAATCTATCCTCCTTACCTGGTCTGGCCTACACGTGACTCCAGACCCACAGCAATGTGGTTGACTCTTAACCACTCACAAGAGTGATTAGGAACAGGAACAGTTGTAGGTCACTCAGCCTATCAAGCATTTAATGTGATCATGGCTATCAAACAGTTCAATTAGTTTCACTGACCCTGCCCCCTTAACCCTGCATACCACTGGGAATCAGAAATCCATCAATCTCTACCTTAAACAGACTCAGACCTCTGTGGTACAGAATTGCAACGGTTCACAACCCTATGGGTAAAAATATTTCTACTGGTCTTAGGCATAAGCGACATCGCCCTTATTTTTAAAATTGTGCCCAACACCAGTTCTGGACTCCCCAAACCAGGGGAAAACCTTACCTGTATCTAGGAATGGCCCATATCCCATCAATTAACGACAAAGGTGAGAGCTCTGCTCCCTGATCTATGCTTACCATTTCTTTTATATCCTGTCAGGGCAAAAACTAAAATGAAGGATTTGAAAGATACATCATGTGTAATATTTGGGGTAAACAAAATGCAGACAACCTGAAGGGAGCCTAGGAAACATCTCTGTGTCTTTCTGTCCCTCTGTCTGTCTGATTCTCCCGGTCTCTGTTTCACTCCGTCTTTCGTTCTCTCGATCACCATGTCTGTGCGTGTGTGTGTCTCCTGCTCACTCTGTGTCCATCTCTCTCTCTATATGTCTTTGTCTGGGTGTGTGTCTCTCTCTCTCTGTTTGTCTCTATGTCTCTCTGTTTGTCTCCATCTCTGTCCATCTGTATTGGTCTCTGTTTCTACCTCTCCCTGTCCACCCCTCTTTTGCATTGGCTGTTATTCATCATCTGTCTTTGTATCTCTGTCTCTCTCTCTCTCTCGTTCTTGTTCTCCCTAACTCTGTCTCTTGTCTCTCTCTCTCTCTCTGCAAACCCCCTGCCCCATGTCACTTCCTCTCTCTACCTCTCAGTCTGTTTGTCTCTCTCTCTCTCTCTCTGTCTGCTTTGTCTTTTTCTGTGTGTCTGCCTCCCTCTCTGTTTGTCTCTATCCCTGCATGCATGTCTGCCTCCCTCTCTGTGTTTGGGTTTGTCTCTGTCTCTGTCCCCGTGTGCATGTCTGCCTCCCTCTTGTGTTTGTCTCTGTCCCTGTGTGTGTCTCTGCCTCCCTCTCTGTGTTTGTGTTTGTCTCTGTCTCTGTCCCTGTGTGCGTGTCTGCCTCTCTCTCTGTTTGTCTCTATCCTTGCATGCGTGTCTGCCTCCCTCTCTGGGTTTCTGTTTGTCTCTGTCTCTGTGTGTGTCTCTGTCCTGTGTGCGTGTGTCTGTTTCCCTCTCTCTGTTTGTC
>NC_063378.1:9656714-9658431 GCF_021869965.1 Rhincodon typus | reverse complement strand
GTGTCTGTTTCCCTCTCTCTGTTTGTCTCTGTCCTGTGTGCGTGTGTATCTGCCTCCCTTGCTCTTTCTGTTTCTCTCTCTCTGACTCTCCCCATCTCTCTCTCTTTGTCTTTTCTCCTGTCTGTCTTTCTCTGTGTCCCTGTCCCTCTTTGTGTCTGTCTCCCTCTGTCTTTTTTCTCTCCCCATCTGTTTGTCTCTGTCTCCCTCTGTCTCTCCCCATCTGTCTCTCAGTCTGTTTGTCACTGTGTTGCTTGTCTTTCTCCCTCTGTATCTGTTGTCTCCATCTCCCTCTTTCTGTTAGTCTCTCTGTTTCTCTCTCTCTCTCTTTCTATTTGTCTCTCAGTCTCTTTCTCCCTGCTTGTCTCTCTTGGTTTGTTTTTCTCTGTTTGTGTTTCTTTCTCTCTCTCTTTCTCTTTGTGTGTGTGTGCCTCTTTCTTTCTGTCAGTATTTGTGTGTGCGTGTGTGTTTGTCTCTTACTCTGTTCGTGTTTGCCCCTCTCTCTGTTTGTCTTTTTCTCCCTGCCTGGGCAAATCCTGCTGCTTGTGAACTAATGATAGCTCAGTGGCTGTGGGACTTTGAGCAGAAGTTAATGTTTCACCGAAGGCGATACGACCAGGAACATTTCAAAGCAGGTGAAGGGGTGTTATAGGTTTCTGCTAAGGGCTCACTGTGTGAATCCAGCCCAAGACCCTGGCTACCCCTGGATCTCCTACCTGACATCAGAGGGTAATTTCCCAACCGAAAGTTGGGGTATATTAGAAGCGGGGACGGATAGGATTAGGAAGGTGAACCCCACCTCTTTACGTGCCTCTCCCCGCCTCCCTCTCAGTTTCAGTGCTGGCTGCTTTTGTAAGGAGCAGTTTCCGGAATAACCTACTGGCTCTTTCCATTGCCCCAGTCCTGGGGGGGTTGGGGACTGAGATTGCGATCCCCTTACAAGGAGTCCCTTGCCCCTCAGTGACTGATGGCCCAGCCTGGGGTATCTAAGACTCTGAGGGGTGGGAGGGGGCAGCTAGAGGGGTGTAAGTTCAGTGCCTGGGGTCTGTCTGTGTTTGAGGGAGGTTCAGGTCCCCCCCCCCCCCCCGCTCCTGGGCTCGGTTCCCTTATCCAGGTGTGAGAGTGAGTGAGTGAGTGAGTTTCAGGGAAGGGGTTGGCTCCGACTCTGCTGGCTGGCTGGGGACGAAGGAGCAGCCGGAGTAATGTTGTACCCTCTCTGGGCTGTAGTCACCCTCTTGGCAGGTAGGAGAGGGGCAAAGGGAGTGGGCGGAGAGGGGATTTGGAGAGAGTCCGGCAGCACGGGAAGATCCCATTGAGACCAAGTGAAAACCGAAGTTGTTGGGTTGAATTTCCGATCTCCGCCGTCCCTTTGTTTCATTGGAGGATCCCGCTGGGACCCCGGCGCCGCGATCTGTTGGCGAGTTCAGGGACTTCGGAGGCAGGGGGGTGCGGGTGGTGGAAGTGAGTGAGATCCGGGGCGGGGGGAGAGGGGTGAGTGAGATCCCAGTTTGGGGGGCGGGGGCGGGACAGGGGGAGAGGAGTGAGTGAGAGCCCGTGCGGGGGGGGGGGGACAGTGGTGTAGGGGCAATGAGATCCGGGTGGTTGGGGGAGGGAGTGAGTGACAACCCAGTGGGTGAGGGTGAGGATGGGGTTGAGGTCCCATTGGGTGAGGGTGAGGATGGGGTTGAGGTCCCATTGGGTGAGGGTGAGGATGAGGATG
>NC_063378.1:9643881-9656704 GCF_021869965.1 Rhincodon typus | reverse complement strand
GGATGGGGTTGAGGTCCCAGTGGGTGAGGGTGAGGATGAGGATGAGGGTGGGGTTGAGGTCCCAGTGGATGAGGGTGAGGGTGGGGATGGGGATGACGTCCCAGTGGGTGATTCCAGTAGCCTAAAGGAGTGAGCCCAGTGGGTGAAGGGGGCCTTAATAAGTGATGGTGAGCTAATTGGTAAGGGAAATGGGGAACCCTGTGGGTAAGGGTGAGAAGAGGGGTCCCAGTGGGTGAGGGTGAGTTGAGTGGCTGAGGTTGGGGTCCCAGTGGGTGAGCAGTGATCTGGTGGGTGTTTAAGTCGCAGGCTGGCATTCCTAAGAGTTGTTCCAAATGTGATGGTCCAAATAAACATCTGTCAAAACCTGGGCCAGAAAAATGAATAAAGGAAAAAAAAAACACAGGGCTGTAATGCCAGTATGGGAGCATTGGGATCAATTCAGGTCATTCTTCCAAAAAGCCAGCAGGAGGTGACCTGAATGGCCTCATCCTGGGTGCTGGTTGTGAGGAGCTGGAAAGTTGGCTGTTTTTGTAGGTGGAGGGGGTGGAAATTGTGCCACGGGGGAAAACGTTTTGGAAAATTTAATTAACAGTGTGGACCTTTTGATGTTTTTAAAAGGGCCTTAGAATGTAACTGGCAGTGTCACGTTTTCAAATGACTCTTGTAAAGAGCAGCGATGAAACAGGGTGAGCCTAACCCTATTCCAGATTCCACACGTTTTCACTCCAAACTCCAGGGGAAATACGGAACAGCCAGTTGTAAGAGATTTTTTGAAAACATTGCGAAGACCTTGGATAGTTTGAGTGTGGTGGGGAGTCAGTGTTGCCCCACACGTATGGTTGGGGATTTTCCAGTCGGTTACATTGTGTTTTGCAGACAGGAATCTGGCGGATGTGACGTGTTTCTATCTTGCTTTGAGCCTGTGCCAGGCTGGGATTGATCTGCACGCTGAACGGTGTAGACAAGAGCGGGGACTGGCACCAGGTTAAGGAGGCGATACCGTGAGCTAGTTATCAGGATCAGTGAGTGAAGCAGTCCCTGTTCACAAAACTGTCTCCAGACTGTGTTTCGAAAGAGGTTCCCACCCTTAGGGTACAGGCAAAACTGATTGAAAGGCGTTGTGATCGTTTCATAAAAGTTTACAATCTGTGGTTATAAGGTGCTCTGAGTCAGAACACGGGATTTGGGCCGGTTTCGGGAGGTGGGGGTGTAGTGGTTGTTGAGTCACCATCTCTGAAAGAGATGGTCAGCCATTTCAGGAACAAACAAACAGAAGTTGCTGGTAAAGCTCAGCAGGTCTAGCAGCGTCTGTGAAGAAAAATCAAGGTTAATGTTCTGGGTCCGGTGACCCTTCCTCAGACCTGAGGAACCATTTCAGAGTGAGAAAGAGAAATTTCTGTCCACTTTTAGGATTTCCCCCTCCATTGCCAAAATCCAACCATCTGGGGGCAGCTGTGGACAGTCGGTCACTGAGTTGCTTTGAGTCTGAGAGATTGATGAATTTTTGGCCTCTTGGGGAAAAGGGACGATAGTGGCCCTGGGTCCGATGATGATAATGGATGGGGGAGCAGCTCGAAGGCCCAAGTAGCCTCACTCTGTTCCTATCTCCAGTGTTCTTTGATGTAGAAGGTTTTTCCACAACACTTCAGAGGCCTAGTCTGAAAAGAAAAGGATATCAGGGCAAAAACAGGGGTTGTCAGGGCTGGTGACTGAATATTTACCCATAAGGTGGGTTTATAGGAGGATAGAGAAGTGATGGTAGGGTTTAGGGAGGGAGTTTAGAACTCAGGCTCCCATCCACTGAAGGCATAGCTGCCAATGAAGTGGACAAGTAAGTGAGGCTTGGTGAAAGGACCCCCACTTGGAGAAAGAAGATTGGACAGTAGTGTGGGTGTGGGGGATGTGGAGAAAGATGGGGAAGCTAGATTTGGAAATTGAGAAGGTGAGCTGTGGTGGGTGAGAGAGTTTAAAGCTTCATGTATCCTGTAGGTGAATCTGAGAAGCGAAGGACCAGGGAGATGGTGGAAATTTGGATGTGGGGGCTGCTGGTGTGGAGTCACTGCATGTTTGAACCTCTGTACAGATTGTGAGCAGCCTGGGTTAGCCAATGGCTTTGGAGAAGGCAAGAATATATTGGCCCTCATATTTTAAAGTATAGCCTTCCCAAGGGAACAACTCGCTCCATAATGGATGTTGACAAATTCCAGGGAGGTCATGGATGTTTACAGCATAGAAAAAGGCCCTTCAGCCCATCGAGTTTACACTGGTCAAAAACAAGAACCTAACTGTTCTAATCCTGTTTTCCAGCAGTTGGCCCTTAGCCTTGTGTGCCTTGCCGTTGCAACTGTACATCCTAAATATTTCTTAAATACCATGAGGGTTTCTCCCTTTCCCATCCTTACGGGCAGTGAAGTGGAAGTGAAATTTTACTAGGAGTCATCAGTGTGTCTCTGGAAACTGACAGTTTTGCAGTGGGGCAGGATGTAGATAAGATTTGGTGGGAGGCAGATGAAGAGCTAATCCTTTGGCTGAGAGAAAGTATTACAGGGATTCCCCATTGTCGTGACTGTGTGGAGGAAGTCTTGCTGAGTTAGCCAATGGAGGGTTCGTGTTGGTGGAAGAGTGGTGGGTCAGTGAGGGATGGGACTAATGGGAATTCACAACAGGAGGTCATTGAGCTGCAGGAAATGTAGGATCTGTTTGTGTTTGAATCCTACATTCCCATCTCTTCACCACCACCCCTGTTCTCTGCTCCATAACCCTTGATTTCCCCCTATCTAGTGAGAATCTATCTGCTTCTGCCCCAACAATATTCAATGACTCCCCTACTCCACCATCCCCTCTATGTTATCTCTTGGTGTGATCACATCATTCCTCAAAAGTAGCCTAAACGGTAAGTTCCAGCCACACCTCCCTGCCTGCTAGCCTCCTTAAATGCCTTAGCCAACCTATCCAGATGTCAGAGATAGTAGGAACTGCAGATGCTGGAGAATCTGAGATAACAAGGTGTAGGTGAAACGTCAGCTTTCCTGCTCTTCTGATGCTGCTTGGCCTGCTGTGTTCATCCAGCTATACACCTTGCTACCCAGGTGTCATCCTACTTTCAGGAATCAAGGGTTATGGTGAAATGGCAGGAAAGTGGAGCTGAGAATTATCAGATCAGCCAGGTCCCATTGAATGGTGGAGTAGTCTCTGTGGGTTGAATGGCCTAGTTCTATTTCTACATCTTATGGTCAGTGGAGAAGCTTATCCCTTCTTTTTGTTGCTATCCCGTGGTTTATTGGGGATTTGCGCTCCTCATATTCATTATGCTCCAGGTTCACTTCCATTTGCTACCTTTCTCTCTAAATGACCAGTTCACTGAAATATCCCCAGAGTCTACACCTTTCTTCCTCATGGTGTTTCGCCATGGGAACCTGCCTCGGAGGAAGTTGGTTGTGATTTTGAGTTCTGTTGTACCACCTAGATGTGCTGAAGTTTTATTGGAATAGATTCTGTTGGAGTTTCAGGAATTAAGGTGGAGAGTGTGCAGGGAGGTGACCATTAGAGAGTAGAACATAGAACAGTACAGTGCAGGAACAGGCTCTTTGGCCCACATTGTCTGTTCCAACCCTGAAGCCATTCTAAACTAATCCCAACTATCTGCCAATGCCCTGGTTCCATCTATTCTCTACCTGCTCATGTGTTTGTCTAAATGCCTCTTAAACATTGCTATCATGTCTGCTTCTACCACCTCCCCTAGCAGCATGTTCCATCCTCTGTGTACAAAAAACGTACCTCGCACATCTCCTTTAAATTTTCCCCTTTCACCTTAAACCTGTGCACCCCAGTATTTGATATTTCCCACCCTGGGAAAAAGACTCCAACTATCCACCCTATCCATGCCTCTCATCATTTTATATACTTCTAACAGGCCACCCCTCCTCCTCCAGTGCTCTCGTGAAAACAATCCAGGTTTGTCCAAACTCTCCTTTTAGCTAACACACTCCAATCCAGGCAACAAACTAATAAATAAAATAAAACACTGCACATTCTGGAGATCTGAAACAAAAACAGAAATAGTTGGAGTTCTGATGAAGTAACTTGTTTTCTTCCCGCGGATGTTGCCAGACCTGCTGAGTTTCTGCAGCAATTTCTGTTTTTGTTTCAAACATCCCGGTACATGTCTTTTACACCCTCTGCAAACCCTCCATATTCTTCCTATAATGTGGCAACCAGAACTGCACACAATTGAGGGTGGGGTTGGAGAGGGAGAGAGAGAAAGAGCAATCACAAGAGTGCAGTAAAGGGTTCTTCAAACTGATTCCTGGGGATTGAGTTGACTCTGCCTGTATTCACTGGAAGGGATCTCGTTGAAACACATGAAACTGTGACAGGGCTTTAGAGACTGGAGGAAGGATGCAGGGAGCATGTTCCTCTTCGATAGAAGAGCCTAGTACGAGGAGCCAGGGTCTCAGGATTTGCAGTAGATCAGATTGGACTGAGATGAGAAGTTTCTTCACTCAGAGGCTGGTGAACCTATGGAATTCTCTCTGCCAGGCTGCTGTGAGGCAAAGTCACTGAAAATATTTAAGAAAGAAATAGATACGTTTCTATAGGCTGAAGGTTTTTTTATTCATTCACGGGATGAGGATGTCACTGGCCAGGCAGCATTTATTGCCCATCCCTAATTGCTGAGAGGGCAGTTACGAGTCAACCACATTGCTGTGGGTCTGGAGTCACATGTAGGCCAGACCAGGTAAGGATGGCAGTTTCCTTCCCTAAAGGACATTAGTGAATCAGATGGATTTTCCCTGACAGTTGACAATAGATTCACTGTCATCGTTAGACACTTAATTCGGATATTTATTGAATTCAAATTCCACCATCTGCCATGGCAGGATTCAAACCCTGGTCTCCAGAACATTATCTGGGTCTCTGGATTAACAGTTCAGCGATAATACCACTAGGCCATCGCCTCCCGCTGCTGTCGAGGGGAATGGGGAGAGAGTGCAGGAGTGTGGCTTTATGGTCGAGCAATAGCCACGATCATGTTGAATAGTGGTGTGACCTCGATGGGCTGATGGGCCACCTCGTCTTCCTGCTGCTGGTTTGTACGAGTGTATTTGGAGGAAGAGAAGGTTGGAGAAGCGATGATCAGGACAGAAAGTTTAAAGTTTGTCGTTTTGTTGAGGAGTTTGGCAAGGCAGGAGTCACGCTCTCCACCGCTGCACCCCACCCCAACTCTCATTCTGTCGCTCTCGGTCTCAGTCTCTCACACGCTTTCTTGTGTAACATTGTGTGGAGGCCAGGAAAGAGAAGGTGGATGTTCAGGGGCAGTGAGCTGGTGGAGAATGTGAAGATTCTGGAGTTGGTGCTGACAAATTCGAGGAGTTGGGTAGAATGGGCCTGAGGCTGTGCAGGAGGGGTGGGGATCGGGGAGAGGGGGGAATGGTTGAGGAAGGTATTGGGTTTTTGGGACAGGGAAAAGAAGGGGCAGTTCGGAGCTGTTTTCGATCTCGTTGATGAAGCTCCTTATGTTTTCTCCAGTGGGAAATTGGAATGACTGTTTCTGGAAATGGGGATATTTTCCAGATGATATTACAGGGTCAGCAGTAGAGGTTGAGTAGAGCGAGATCCAATCAACATTCCTGTGACCAGAAATAAAAATGGGCCATCTGAGTGATTGTCACATTTCTCGTGTGTGGGATTTTGCTGTGTTCCAGTATCTTGCCAAGTTTCATACCTTGCAGGAAAGGTCCACAATGGGTTTCACTGACTTTGAGAAGCTGAGTACGAGCTGGCCTCCTGGCTTGAATACCTCAGACCTCACGGCTCTGTACTGCCTAGACCCGATAGCTGGGGAGACTAAAGGCCTGATTCTCTGTGAAGTTTGTCAGAGGGC
The DNA here is from genome assembly GCF_021869965.1 of Rhincodon typus. Lineage (NCBI taxonomy): Eukaryota > Metazoa > Chordata > Chondrichthyes > Orectolobiformes > Rhincodontidae > Rhincodon > Rhincodon typus. The sequence goes on along the minus strand of NC_063378.1, from coordinate 9,650,820 downwards.
AGGCCTGTATTCCCCCATTCATCTCTTGTGTGTGTGTGTGTGTTCCTGATTGGCCCCATCACTGCAGAATGAACTGGAACACCTGGTGTCAACTGGCCAATGTACATAGAAGTGAGAAATGTGTTTAAAATCCTACAGTTTCCCACACATCCCACAGGAAATAGGTCAGTGGTCAATGCACTGGGAGCTGACCCACAGAGAACACAACCACCATGGTTATGGATAGTAGACCCCCACACAGAAGAAGAGGATGGCCAAAGTGAGGGTAGGACCAATCAGGAATAGTGGAGGGAACTTGTGTGCAGAGTCAGAGGAGATAGGGGAGGTCCTTGATGAATACTTTGCTTCAGTATTCACCAGTGAGAGGGACCTTGACATTTGTGAGGACAGCATGAAACAGGCAGAAATGCTTGAACAGGTTGATGTTAAGAAGGAGGATATGCTAGAAATTTTAAAAAACATGCGGATAGATAAGTCCCCTGGGCCAGATGGGAAATACCCAAGGTTACTATGGGAAGCGAGGGAAGAGATTGCTGTCCCTTTGGCAATGATCTTTGTATCCTCACTGTCCACTGGAGTAGTACCAGAAAATTGGAGGGTGGCAAATGCCATTCCCTTGTTCAAGAAAGGGAATAGGAATAATCCTGGAAATTACAGAACAGTCAGTCTTACTTCTGTGGTGGGCAAATGATTGGAGAGGATTCTGAGAGATAGTATTTATGATTATTTGGAAAAGCACAGTTTGATTAGAAATAGTCAGCATGGCTTTGTAAGGAGCAGGTCGTGCCTCACAAGCCTTATTGAATTCTTTGACGATGTGACAAAACGCAACGATGAAGGTCGAGCATTGGACGTGATGTATATGGATTTTAGCAAAGCATTTGATAAGGTTCCACGTGGTTGGCTCATTCAGAAAGTGAGGAGGCATGGGATTCAGGGAAATTTGGTTGTTTGGATACAAAACTGGTTGTCCAATAGAAGACAGAGGGTGGTAGTAGATGGAAAGTATTCAGCCTGGAGCTCAGTGACCAGTGGTGTTCCGCAGGGATCTGTTGTGGGACCTCTGCTCTTTGTGATCTTTATAAATGACTTGGATGAGGAAGTGGAAGGGTGGGTTAGTAAGTTTACTGATGATACGAAGATTGGTGGAGTTGTAGACAGCGTGGAGGGCTGTTGAAGGTTGCAACGGGACATTGACAGGATGCAGAGCTGGGCAAAGAAGTGGCAGATGGAACTCAGCCCAGAAAAGTGTGAAGTGATTCATTTTGGAAGGTCGAATTTGAATGCAGAATACAGGGTTAATGGCAGGATTCTTGGAGGTGTGAAGGAACAGAGGGATCTTGGGGTCCACATCCATAGATCCCTCAAAGTTGCTACCCATGTTGATAGGGTTGTAAAGAAGGTGTATGGTGTGTTGGCTTTCATTGGCAGGGGAATTGAGTTTAAGAGCTGTGAGGTTATGCTGTAGCTGTATAAAACTCTGGTTAGACCACTCTTAGAATATTGTGTTCAGTTCTGGTCACCTCATTACAGGAAAGATGTGGAAGCTTTAGAGAGGGTGCAGAGGAGATTTACCAGGATGCTGCTTGGACTGGAGGGCAGGTGTTATGAGGGAAGGTTGAGGGAGCTAGAGCTTTTTTCATTGGAGCGAAGAAAGATGAGAGGTGACTTGATAGAGGTTTACAAGATAATGAGAGGCATAGATAGAGTGGATAGTCAGAGACTTTTTTCCCAGGGCAGGAATGACTATTACGAGGGGACATAATTTTAAGGTGATTGGAGGAAGGTATAGGGGAGACGTCAGAGGTAGGTTCTTCACACAGAGAGTGGTGGGCGTGTGGAATGCGCTGCCAGCAGTGGTAGTGGAATCTGATACATTAGAGACTTTTAAGCGACTCTTGGATAGGCACATGGAGGATAGTAAAATGTAGGGTATGCAGGGTAGATTGATCTTAGTAGGATAATAGGTTGGCACAACATCATGAGCCGAAGGGCCTGTACTGTGGTGGACTGTTCTGTGTTCTATATGCACCACATAGCAACGAGATAATGATCATTTATGTAAAGACAATGGATTGAGGGGCAGATGTTGACCCCAGAAGCCGTGGGGGATCACCCCTGCCCTGGGCAGCTGCACAGTGCTAGTAGTTAATCCCATCAGAAAGAGTGGCCCCCTAAAGCTGTAGAACTTACTGAACTGACAAACTGCTCAGTTAGCCCTCACTTAGTAGTACAATAACCACTGAACTCTGATCGATACTCCCACTGCTACTTATACATCCTGGAATTTTATTTGGATACATCCCAGTGTGGGGGTTATTTGTTTTAGCTGCTCGCGTTACTAAAACATTGCAACACGCTGCTGACTCACCTTGTTCGTAGTCTCCCTCCTTGCCCGTCTCTCTCTGTCTGTCTCTCTCTCTCTCTATCTCTATCTGCCGGTGCCTCTCTCTTTCCTGCCTTTCCCCATGCCCCTCTGTCCCTGTCTGTCTGTCTCTCTCTCTTTCTCTCTGCCTCCCCCCCAATATTTCTTCCTTCCCCCACTCACACTCTTTCTGTCTCTCTGTATCTGTCTGCTTCCCCCGCCCCCACTCTCTGCTTCCCCCCTGCTTCTCTCTCTCTCTCTCACACTCTCTGCCCCCCCCACTTTCCCCCTCCTGATGGGATCCCAGGGGAGACAGGATAGGGGACAAGGGCAGAAGAGGGGACAGGGAGATCCTGGGGTGGGGGGAATGAGGGGATCCCAGGGTGGAGGAGAGAGGAGACCAGGGAATCCTGTGGGGGGGAGGTGGAGTGTGAGGGGATCCATGTCTTGGGGAGGGGAGGGAGGATGGATGGGAAAAGGGACCGTGGAGCTCCCTATGGATATGTGGGGAGGGAGAGAGGGAAGGGCTCGCTATCCTGCTGAGTGAGCCTGTCTGCTGCTGGTTTGTTGAACAGCAGTTTCATTCAGCTGACTTGTATCATCATCCACAGGATTCTCTGCAGCAATCCAGGTGACCATCCCAGATCCCTTTCGGACAGCGATCCTTTTCCAGCCTGTCATCCTGAAATGTCGTTATGATACAACCAGCCTGCAACCCCCCATTGTCCTGTGGAAATACAAATCCTTCTGTCGAGACCGAATCCTGGATGCATTCAATCCCAGCAGCTCAGAGAATCAGGTCAATGACCAACTGCAGCAAGTGGATCCAAATTACAATCCATACGTGAACTGTCCAGATAGCTCTCGCACAGTGAGGACAGTCGCATCCAAACATGGAAAAGCAGTGACCCTGGACAGTTATTATCAGGGTCGAAAGATAACCATCGTCAACGGTAAGGGAGCAGGAACACACCCATTCAGCCCATTGAGCATCCTACCCCATTCAACACGATCAATGCTGATCACCAGCATCTGGTTAACTCCCTTGCCTGTCCCCAAAAAGGCCATCCATGTGAACACTGAATCTCGTCAGGCATTTGGCCTGCACAGCCCACCCGGGCAGAGAAACACATTCCTCACCCTCGTGAATGAGGACGTTCCTCCTCCACTCGGACCAGTGCAACTTGTCTCAGAAGCTGAGACTGTGACTCTGTCCCTGGGGAGGGATGTGTGTGGGCGGTGGGTGTGTGACCTCTCGGAGTCGACCCTATCAAACTCGTCATTCTTGCGCGATTCACAGGGACCATGTTCCATTCTTCGAGAGAGAACCTGGGTTCAAATCTCACCACAGCAGATGGTGTAATTTGAATTAAGTCTCTAATGATAACCTGAAGCCATTATTGATTGCTGTAAAAACCTATCGAATTCAAATATGTCCTTGAGAGAAGGAAACTGCCATCCTTACCTGGTGTGGCTCTCACTAGACCCACAGCGATTATGACTGGCTCATAAATGCCCTTTGGGCAATTAGGGATGGGCAATCAATGCTGGCCCAGTCAGCAACACATCCAGGGAATTAATAAAACTTTATTTAAGAATAGTTTGCAGTATGCTGGGTATCCACTGCTGTTGGATTGCAGACAGGTGTCAGTCTGCACCAAACTGAACCTGAGGAGGGGGACCCACATACTGCCCCTGTACCTGGTCACCAGCTTCCCTTCACAACTTGGCACATTTTTGGTGTCTTGCTTCCTACTGTGGTAAGACGGACTCTGCATATCACTCCCTAACACTGTGAAGGAGAGCCATACAGCTGTACAGCACAGAAACAGACCCTTCAGTCCACTTCGTCCATGCTGACCAGATATCCTAAATTAATCCAGTCCTATTTGCCAGCTTTTGGTCCGTATCCCTCTAAACCCTTCCTCTTCATGTAGCCATCCAGATGCCTTTTAAACATTGTAATTGTACCAGCCTCCACCACTTCCTCTGGCGGCTCATTTTCTGTATGTTCCTTTTAAACCTTTCCCCTCTCACCTTAAATCTGTGCCCTCCAGTTTGGACTCCCCTACCCTGGAAGAAAGACCTTGTCTATTCACCCTATCCATGCCCCTCATGATTTTATAAACCTCTATAAGGTCACCCCTCAGCCTCCGACGCTCCAGGGAAAATAGCCCCAGTCTATTCAGCCTCTCCCTGTAGCTCAAACCCTCCAACCCTGGCAACATCCTTGTAAATCTTTTCTGAACCTTTTCAAGTTTCACAACATCCTTCCTGTAGCAGGGAGACCAGAATTGAATACACTATTCCAAAAGTGGCCCTAACCAATGTCCTGTACAGGCGTAACATGACCCTTCCAACTCCTGTACTCAAAGTACTGAGCAGTGAAGGCTAGTGTACCAAATGCGAGAGTTCTTGCTATGACTCTGACTCCTGACATATATTACAGGACAGTTTGGAGCATCTGATTCCAAGCAGTCAGCGATTAACCGAGACCCGGTATGATTTTGATTCTCTGTTTGTTCACAGTCATCATACAGGACAACTTGGAAATGAATCTCTCTTCAGCTGTAACTGGGCTGTAACCAGGGTGACAGCTCTCTCACTTCTTTGCTTCATGTTTCTTTCTCATTCAGAAGCCGACCTCAGCATTGAGCAGACAGCTTGGGGAGACAGTGGGGTTTATTACTGTACAGTCACTGCCTCTGATGATCTCTCGGGTAACAATGAAGGTTACGTGGAGCTGCTTGTCCTGGGTAAGTGAATCTCACAGCGGTACAGGCGTACGGGCACCCCCCCACCTCACACACACACGTGCACGCACACACACGTGCAAAGGCGCACGCACGCGCACGCACACTCTGACTGTCACTGGGGTACGGGCTCACACACACGCACTCACGCTCACTCTCACACTCACTGTCTCACTCACTCTCTCTACTCTCGCTCTCGCTCTGCATTCACACTGACTCCCTCTCTCTCTCTCACACGCACTCTCTCTCACACGCACATCCTACCACCCCCACCTCCACTGGCGGACCATTGGTTGATCGGGTGAAGAAACAGTTTCTCTGTTGAGTTCAGATTGCATGTCCTGCCTCATTGATTCCTGTTACTATGTTTTTAATGTGGCTTGTTGGTGGCCTGTGTGTGTTTGTTGCCTTTCATTCAACCAATGAACTGAGTTAATGGGAGGGAATGAGCTCCCAATCCCAATGAGCAACATCCGAAGGTTTTTTTTTTATGGTTAAAGGTGGAGAGTGGTTTGTCCGAATGCATCGCTGCTTCTTAACCAGTGACTTCTGTGACGTGCAGGTGACTGTGTGTCTATGGTCCCCAGAGTCTGGCCATTGGTGAGATTGTGAGAAAGCATGGGGCGGGATGGTGTGGTGGGAGTGCTCCCTGTGATGATTCTACATAAACACTTACAGAGACCCCCATATTGTGACCACCCCAGTGTCCTGCACCTCCCTGTCAGGAATTGGGTGGGGAGGGCATCAGAAACCTCCATGTTGGGGCACACTCCCTGCGCAGAGGAAGTTCACTGGACTACCTAGAATGAGTAGATTGCTCAATGAGGAAAGGCGAGCCTGAGTGAACATAAGAACCAGGAGCAGGAGTAGGCCATTTGGTTGTTCGACCCCGCTCCGTTATTCAATAAGACCGTGGCTGATCTTTTTGTGGCCTCAGTTTCACTTACCCACCGTCTCACCATAACTCTTAATTCCTATACTATTCACAAAATTATCTATGGTAGCTTTAAAAACATTCAATGAGGAAGCCCCAGCTGCTTCACTGGGCAGGGAATCCTACAGATTCACAGCCCTTTGGGTGAAGATGTTCCTCCTCAGTTCAGTCCTAAACCTGCTCCCCCTTATTTTGAGGCTATGCCCCCTCGTTCTAGTTTCACCCGCCCCAGTGGAAATATCCTCCCTGCTTCGAGCTTATCTACTCCCTTCATAATTTTATATGTTTCTATAAGATCCCCCCTCATTCCTCTAAATTCCAATGAATATAGTCCCAGTCTATTCAGCTTCTCCTCATAAGCCAACTCTCTCAACTCCGGAATTAACCTAGTGAATCTCCTCTGTACCCCCTCCAGTGCCAGGACACCCTTTCTCAAGTAAGGAGACCAAAACTGTACACAGTACACCAGGTGTGACCTCACCAGCACCCTATACAGCTGTAATATAACCTCCCTGCTTTTAAACTCAATCCCCCTAGAAATGAAGGACAGTATTCCATTTGTCTTCTTAACTACCTGCTGCACCTGCAAACCAACCTTCTGTGATTCATGCACAAGGACACCCAGGTCCCTCTGCACCGCAGCATGCTGCAATATTGTAACATTCAAAATAATAGTCCTTTTCACTGTTATTTCTACCAAAATAGATGACCTCACACTTATCAACATTGTACTCCATCTGCCAGACCTTCGCCCACTCACTTAAACTGTCTATATCCCTCTGCAAACTTTCAGAGTCCTCTGCACATTTTGGTGTACCACTCATCTTAGTGTCATCCACAAACTTTGACACGTTACACTTGGTCCCCAATTCCAAATCATCGATGTA